>NC_088874.1:10397090-10456756 GCF_032884065.1 Artemia franciscana | reverse complement strand
AGTGTATTAAAACCTACCTATGTCCATCCATTTTCTTTTAAACAGAGAGGAGTTCTATGTTTCCTAGCTTCAATAAATTTATATGCAATTTTGAGACTAGGGTTACAAAGTAGGTCAAAACTTGCAAGTGGAACTATGATATGACTAATTAATTTGTAAGAAATGTATATCAATTTAAAGATTTTAAAAATTATGTAGAAAACAAACAAGACAAATAAATAAAAGTATCCCTTTACAACCATTTAATTAAGTGTAACAAGTTTAGATCATCCCTAAGATTGAAATGAACAAAGCTTCAAGTATGAATCTGTTTTCTTTAAACAGACTGAAGGGACAAACCTCCAAGCTATGACAAATTCAATCTCACTTATGATCTCTTTCCTTTTCAATAAGAACTTTCTTTGGATTTTTTTCAACCAAGTAAAAACAGTAGGGACATGATCAGGTATAAGTGACCTTCCACTAAGCCTACATACCCAGGGGAAAATTGTGCAGCTATACTAATAATTGGTAAATTTTTTGTTGTTCATATGTTTGATTTACAAATAAAGTGAACATACTCCTTGATGCCTTTTTATATTTTTTACAAACATAATAAGTGCTTCAAGTACAAGTTTTTGAGCTCTTGAAAATGACCAAAGTATACTCAAATAGTTTTTGGGTATAAGAAAGCTTAAAACATTGGTCTCAAACTTACTGTTTCATTATTAATCCATTTTTTACATGTTGTATAATCTATGAGCACTGATTTTCCACAATTAAGTTGGATTAATAAATTTTACAATATTATGCTGTATTTCTTCTTTTTTGATGCCAAATTTTCAATTAAGGTACATGTTTTTGGTCATTTTTGACAAAATAATGTATGTTTTTCACTGCCAAAATTTGTTAGGTTAAGTAAGGTCAAAAAGTGCTTAAACTTGAACTAGCAAAATAAGCAATTATTAAATTTGTAAAGAACATACAAAAAGGCATCAAGTGGTATATTCACTTTATTTGTAAATCAAAATATGAACAACAAGAAATTCACCTCTAACATGCCTAATTTGCAAACATATAGCCCAAATTATATATTTCCAATGTTTTCTGCTACCTTTTACTTGTTTTTCCAGTTCTTGTTTTGGCTCAACACAGTTGCCTCAATTAACAGGTACTAGGGTTGAGGGATGGATTGGGAGAATCAATAGAAAATATGTAATTTCAGCTATAGATTTCCATATTAGGAGGGTTGGGGCTAAAGTAGAGCAGGGCTGCATGTAGAAAGCTATAATTATTATGTAAATTACAAAGAATCATCTTTTTTTTTTAACAGGTTTTCTTCTATAGGTGTACAGGTCCTTCTCTTGGCTTATACCACATCAAGCATTATATAACCAAAGAAGAATAAGTAGCAAAAAGCTATATACATAAGCACATGTTATTTAACAATGACTTCTCTAGTGCTTAACTATGACCCCTTAGTAATATTAAGAAGAAACAAGGGTAAAACTGGTGCAAACAGTATTACTGGCTTTCATATAAAGTGAATATACCACTTGATGCCTTCTTTTATGCTCTTTACAAATATAATAATTGCTTCTACTGCAAATTCAGAATTAAGCACTTTTTCACCTCTTGACCTCTTAAAAATGACCTATAAATGGAGTCATTACAAATCTGTAATAGTTTAGAAACAAATTTGGGCTATATATTTGCACATCAGGGGGTTGGGGGTAAAGCATAGCATATATTATATACGTAAACTAACCATTGATGTTATTTTTTTAATGTGTTTGTGCACATCAAATTTTATTGAAAAGAGAAATTACCAGTGCAACAGCACACACATAAAAACATTCAAGCAATGGTTAGTTTACATATTTAATATATGCTACACTTTACCCCTACCCCCTGATGTGCAAATATATAGCCCAAATTTGTTTCTAAACTATTACAGATTTGTAATGACCCCATATATAGGTCATTTTTAAGAGGTCAAAAAGTGCTTAAATCTGAACTTGCGGTATAAGCAATTATTATATTTGTAAACAGCATTAAAAAAGGCATCAAGTGGTATATTCACTTTATATGAAAGCCAGTAATACTGTTTGTACCAGTGTTACCCAATGGTAAAACTGGTGTAAACATAAACAGGAAACAGAAAAAGTGAAATTTAGTGTCAATGACAATCAGGAACTGGATACTGGATCAAGGTGGCCAAAAACAGGGCTATATAATTGGAGTTCAAAGAACGTGGTGATTTTTTAGTGAAAAAAAAACACTTCCCTGGCTAATTTAGGACTTTGAATTAATTAGCCTACCAAAATTTTCCTATCCTATGCAATTGAAATAGTTTTCCCTTTTCAGAGCATTAAGACAATTTATCACAATAAAAAATAGCCAAAGCATCTTGAATGGAATGACTTAAAAAGGCAAATGACAACCGCAATTTGAAATCTTACAATTAAACTTCTGGCCACACAAATTGTATTAGGCTACCCAGCTCTGAAATAATTGCTGAAGGTGTATTTGCCTGTAAAATTAGAAACAGGCCCAAAGTCCCAGCCTCTTCCTTGTCAGAACTTCACATAGCATTAAAACAATAATTACACGTGACCAATGTTGTTATTATTCGCGATTAATCTTGCCGTTTTAAGTGACACGTGGCCAGACAAGTATTTGTTGCTATCTTTTAGGGGTTAAACCTCGATTAGTAAAAATCCCATTGGACAAGTAAACAAACACAGGGTTAGGGTACCACAAGATTAGAAATAATGCAAATAATAAAGGAGAAACAGATATACAAATACATTTCCTAAATTTTGAAAAAAAGGTAAAATTCAAGTTAATTGACTTCTTGCTAGGCTATCTTGGAAAGGGTTTAGGTTAGGAAAATGAAATTTTCAGGGATGGGTCTACAGGCTAAAGTATGTCCCGGGAAGATATCTTGAAATACCTACCTCCACTCCTCCCTCTAGAGGGTCCTGACCTTTAAAAACATGTGTGTTATAAAAGTGAAACTGTGCAAAATAGATCTTCTGCTTAATTTAAGCACAACAAAATTGTTTTTAGCTTCATAACTTAGCTCAATTCCATTTTATAAGGTTTTAAAGATATACAAAAACATTTCCTAAATTTTGAAAAAAAACATTGATATGGCTTGAAATTCTGCTCAAATAACAGGAATTGCATTTTCAGATCAAAAGGCAGAGAAAAAGCAACTGGTAACTGAAAATTAAGGTAAAATGTTGTTTTGTTAAAATTTCAATAGGAATAGACCTGTCATGTAGGTGAACTTCAGGGTCCTCTAAAGGGAGAAAGAGGGAGTAGAGGTAGATACTTCAAAATACCTTCCTGGGATATGCTGTAGCCTGTAGACCCATCCCTGAAAATTTCATTTTCCTAACCTAACCCCTTTCCCAGATAGTCAAAAGTCAGTAAACTAGAATTTTACCTAATATGTAAAGAAGTAAATCAGGTAATTGCAATAGGTAAGCTTTCAGGCCAAATTACTGTCCCTTCAGACCTAACTAACTAAAAGCTCTGTAAAAAATTAGCTGTATTTGTACACACACAATGAAACCAGACTGATTGTATCCTGGTTTGAAAGGGGGATAAATTTGGTGGCTTTAATTTAGGTAATGTTTTTACTCATAGTCTAGTTTTAGGCTATACATTATAGGCCTAGTTAGAGCTTTCACTAGTTCCATTTGGCTTTTTGCTCCTTACTTTGCTATCTTGTCTGCTTTTCATTTCCTTCTATACCTAGATGACTAGGTATAGGCTATATTGAAATTTAATAACAAAGCCTAATCTTCCAAGGCTGATTAGGTTTACTTTGGTTTGATGTAGCTCTATGTCCAGTGTTTCAAACTTAGGGTTTCTTAAGATATTGAGAGCAGATTTAAAGTCAGAGAATATTACTATGCATTAATTGCTCTGCTTTGGTTCAATTAGGGTCTCTAAGCCCAAATTGACAGCAGCTACTTCAGCTGTTGGGATACTAGTCCCTGACTTGTGTTTTTCCATAATGCATAGGCTGTGCTCTTTTAAAAAGCAACCACTTCCACATCCCTCTTCACATAAAGATCCATCAACATATAGGTAGGTATTTCCATTATATTCCTTTTCTAAGAGCTGATGAAATGATGGATTGCATTTTGGGTTTAAGTTTTATTCAAACCCTTGTAAGCAGTTTGTGTACAGAATTTGTCTTGACTCATTGGAAATAAGTGAGCTAAGAAAGTTGAAACAGGACTGGAAATTGTACATCAAATAAATCATCTGTTGAGAAAATGAAAGCTAGTTAGCCTGAGATTACTTCTATGCTCAAAGAGAAACTGTTTGTTGCCATCCTGAAGCAAGTTTCTCCTAACATGACTTGTACTGATGTAGAATCCATTGTTCCAAGGGCATCAAGGACAATAGAAATCAGCAACTTTGAGCATTCCAAAGTGTTTAAGCTATATTTTGGGACCAGGGAGGACCTTGAAGATTTTCTTTTGGTATCAGTTTGGGTTGGCTTTGAGAAGCATCCTGCAGAAGATTTCAAATTTCTCCCAAAAAGTTTATTTTCCTGTTATGAAGTTGGTCACATAGTGGCCAACTGTGTATTAGTGCCTATTTTTGGTTACTGTAGTGCTTCTGACCACACCTCCACAACAGATAATAAGTGCACAAAAGATATGTACTGCATTTTTGGCAAAAAAAGGCCATACATACAACAGCGTAAGATGTCTGGCTAATCAGGCAAAAAACAATGCTAAACCCAATCAAAATGAGTCTGAAACCTGCCTACTCAAGGTTCAATGAAGAAATAAACCAAGGATCCTACATCTCTTATATGTTTGTCTCATGGAATTTAAATGAAAATTTGCTAAATCATTCTGTGCTTTTAAAGGACTTTTTATCTAAGTGTGACATAATGTGTATTCAGGAGCAATTTGCAACTACTTTGAGCCTGAGCCTTTTGGAACTGTCAACCAATCATAAAGTATTCTTGGTCTCAGCTTACTGATCTCAGTCTTTTGGCCAGCCTTGTGGTAGTCTAGCAACCTTTCTGAAGTCTATTTATCCTTAATCCATTTTTGATTCAGCAAGTGACTTTTTGGCAATCAGAATCTGGAATTTTATTGTGCTAGATATTTATCTGCCCACAAACTACCATGACAACCAATCTGAAATACTTTTTGCCATTAGTGCTTCTTGTTTATCCAAATGTTTGTGAAAAATAAAAGAGCACAGTTTATGCTTTATTGCAACTGGTGACTTCAATTTTTGATCTAACCAACCCACATAATTCTTCTGGTGATTCTGATTACTCAAGTATTATTTTTGGACTGTTAAATGATGATTGTGTAGTTACACTGAAGAATGAGAGTTTTACTTATGTCTATAATTTGGGTAGTACATCTAACTTAGACCATGTTTCTCATACATCATCTGTAACTATTGCCAAAGTTGTTGTTAGTAATTCCAATTTTATGTCAGATCACTTCCCTTTGTCTTTTAGTGCTCTGATTGGTGATTATGGCCCTTCTTCTAACTGGCTTCTAAAAAATCAATCTGTATTTTATGCTAATGATTGGGATAGGGCATCTCTAGATTTTTTCCAGAATGTGTGTAATGATTTCCTCACAAAAATTTGTGTCCATTTTGATTTGTTGATGCAGAGTTCAAGGAAGAATATGTATGATTTTTGAGTTAGACTGAACATTTATTGTAGTGAACTTACTCATGCCCTAGCTCTTGCAGAAAAATTGGCAGTACCTACTAGGTGAATAAAAGTTGGAACTGAAGAGCCTGTACTTACTTTTACTTGTTTCAGGACACAAGCTCTTCAGCTCTCCCTGGCGCTATGATCTGGCACACGGTTGAGTGCCAAGCCGCTCGGTCGTGTGTGTGTGGTGCACATATTTCAAGCCACTGCTTGTCCCATCTTCGGCCGTGTCGTCGGAAACCACCAATCGGCTCTAGGTCCGCCTTGAGTGTGTTAAGCCAGGTCTTGACTTGTCCACCTCGCTTCTTCTTCCAGTGTGCGAGGGGTTTGCAGTATAGCGCCTTTTTAGTGAGGGTGTCATCTGACCTCCGACAAACATGGCCAAACCAAGTTAGGCGGCGTTTTTTTATTAGGGCTTCAATGTCATGCTTCTGGTGGCATCGTCTACGAATTTCGACGTTGCTAATTCTGTCTTGGAGGGAGACACCGAGGATTTGTCTCAGGCAGGAGTGATCGAATACTTTGAGAGCATGAACATCCGCTGCTTTCAGGGGCCATGTCTCGCATCCGTAAAGGAGTACGGAGCGGACGGTTGCTTCAAAGATCTGGATTTTTGTTTTTAGTAGGACGTCTCTTTGTCTCCACAGGTTCTTCCTAAGTTGAGCAAAGACTATCGATGCTGATGATATTCTGCTCTGGACTTCCGTACTGCAGCCGCCGGAAATGTCGATGAGGGATCCCAGGTACTTGAACTGGTCAACGACCTCTAAACAGGAGTTGTCGATAGAGATGCCCCTTGTGAGTACATCCTCAGAATTTGTCAGAATTTTGGTTTTATCCTTACTGATCTTCAGCCCAACCAAATCTGCAGTAGCAGCAACATTACACAGCATGGCTTGCGCATGATCTATATCGTTTTCTAGCAAGGCAATGTCATCCGCGTAGTCAAGGTCTTTGATGTAGAAGTCAGGGCTTACTTCAACGCCTCTGGCAGATTGCATGGCGTGCTTCATGATCCAATCGATAACAAAGTTGAAGAGGATGGGGGACAGGATGCAGCCCTGTCTAACCCCAAAATTTATATTGGAGAGGGAGGACAGCTTTCCATCAGCTTGTTTACAGGCATGAACGTGCTCATAGTACGCCTGAATAATGCGTATCAGCTTTTCAGGGACGCCGTCCTCTTGTATTGCAGCCCATATGCCATCTCTAACGATCGAGTCAAAGGCCGTTATAAAATCTATGAAGACGGCTATAGTAATCTGATTGTGTTTCATGCGGTGTCCGAGAATTTGCCGGAGTGTAAAGAGCTGATCAATGCAGCCCATTCCTGGCCGAAAGCCCGCCTGGTTCGGGCGTGTGGTCGTGTTTCTGATTGAGCTGAAGCGGTTGAGTAAAATCATGGCAAATATTTTGGCAGCGATGCTTATGAGCGATATCCCCCGGTAATTCTTGCATTCAGCTTTATCCCCTTTTTTATACAGGGGGATGATAATTGAAACTTTCCAATCGTCTGGGAGAACCTCCTGTACCCAAATTTTCTTGAGCAGTTTTTCTAGGTTCTGTGCAAGAAGCCTGGGGCTTGCCTTGTAGATTTCTGCTGGTATGACGTCAATTCCCGGCGCTTTATGATTCTTCAGCTTCTTTATTGCTGCCAGGATTTCCTCTTCGTCAGGGGGCTCTATTTTGACTCGTGCGTATTGGTTAATGAGCGTTGATGAAGGAGGTGGGGGAGGTTGGGTCACTTGAAGATTTGGAGCAGGTGATGAAGGGTCGACTTGGGGATTTAGGAGTTTCTGGAAATGGCGCTTCCAACGGTCAACGACTTCGTCACGACTCGTTAGGATGTTACCGTGTTCGTCTCTTACAGAGGCCGAGTTCTTCAACCTCTTCCCAGTGGACTCTTTAAGCAGCTGATACAGTTTCCTAGTATCAGACAGGCTAGCTGCTTTTTGCATCTCCACCGCCATATTCTCCCAGTACTTCCTTCTGTCTTTTCTGTTTGGATTGAAGCAGATAAACCACACAATGGGTGGCTGCAAAAACTGTATTATACTAAACACCAGTTGGCAAAGTACCTTTCTCTTTATTGGAGCTCAATTATTTTGTCTTGTTTGGAAGAAGTTTGGTCTTGGCCAAATAAGTTGTGGTCCAGTCTTGTAAATGATATGCCAAGTCAAATACCATCTTGTATACCACTTTCCTCATGGGCTGAGTATTATAAAAAGAGAATTTTCTGTTCCAATTCCACATTTGCAAAATAGTTTCAAAGTGAAACTCCAATATTTTTTTAACATGCTTCTAGTCCTTGACTGATTATTTCCAAGAGCTGGATTATTTCTAATAATCAGTTAATAACCAATTGCAATTAGTAAACTGAAGAAAAAAAAAGTCTAGAGGATTTGATAGGATACCTGCACAGCATTTGTTGTTGTGTGGTGAACTGTTTATGGAACCCTTAGTACTCCTTTACCAAATAATATTTAATCTGGGATTTGCCCTTGATTCTTTTTCAATTGTATGTTTTACTCCTATCCCAAAGAAGAATAAACCTCCTTCTGAATGTTTGTCTTTTTGCCCAATAACAGTTGCAACTTTATTTTGTAAAATTTTTGAGAATTTGACAGATGATGAATTGAGAACTAAATGTACAGTTTAGGCCCACCATTTTGTTTTTCAGTCTTGCCTGGGGTTTGGTCATGCCCTTTCTGCTTTGGTATCTGCTTTAGTTAATGAAGAAAAGCACTGGGAAAGTATTGCTTTAGCTGCTCATGATAGTAAGACGTGCATTTCATTTGCTTCTCCACAAGGAGGTTCTATTTGACTTGGGTTTGACCAGTGCTGATTCCTGCATCCTAGCCCTGCTGGCTGACATGTATGAAAATCTGAAAGTGGAACTTAGGCTCCCTTTACTAGCTAACGAGTTTACTACTAGTCTTTTATGTGATTTTGCTTTTTCTTCATGTGGAAATTCCCTTCTCCCAGTAAACAAAGGGTAAGACAAGGTGCTATTTTGTCACTGACAGTATTTAATAACAGTATTTTTAAGGTCACAATCAAAGTCACTTATGACTTATATTCTCTTTGGTATTGATTTGTCTTTGATTTGACATGGACTAGAAGCTAATTTTATTAATTTGCAACAAAAGTATGCTCATATTGGACTCCATTTTAATGCTGAAAAGTCTGAAGTGCTGCTTTTTAACTCAAAATCAGATGCTGCTCAGAGCATCATACTTGGTGGTTCTATTGTTGAGTGTGTGGATGATATGTGTCTTGTGCTTCTTTTTTTTTGTGCTCAATTTATTTCTCCATTGATGGGTACTAAATACATTCATTCATTCATATGTGACATAGAACACATTATGACATTATGGCTTCAAAGCTATCATATGAAGACACTATAAAGACATTTGCTTTGATAAAAGCATTTAAAGTTAAATTTTAATCTACAGGATAAAATTGATTGTATTTATTTTAAATGTTATCAGCAATAAAATATTGTTATGATGAATCTTAAAGTTTTTCTTAAAGCTCTTCACCCATAAGGGTTTGCATAAATAAAAGAATATGCTACTGTTAGTAAAACAACTAAATACATATACAATAAATAACTATATTCTTCAAAGAAGTAAAATAGCCATAACCTGATACCTATAATTGGTTTGTCAACTGGTGGCACCAAATGTAATTCTTGGCCTGGGTTGACAGGTTTATATCTGTCCCTATGCTATGGATAATTAGATGACTGCCTAAGCAAATATAAATTAAAATGGATACTCAAGTCATAATTAAAATGATTGCCACAAATAAGTGTAGGTGTGTCACCATTTAAACCCATGTAGAACTTAAATGTAAAGATTTCAAGCCACGTTGGAAAAAGGAAAAACAAACATAGGATGGTCCTTTTTGGGATTTCTTTTTTTTGGGGGGGGGGGATAATGCCTTTAAAATTATGTTAGTTTCTTTTTGGTAAGGAGGCTTACAATTGCAAATTTATCAGGGGCAATGTGATGTATGGCCTGCTTCTGGACACCCTGCCGCCCTCTCCCCTCAAATGAAAAATTTGAGGTCCTTTAGTCCAGACCATGAACCTTGGAAACCTCAAGCTTATCAGAAAAAAAATTTACTCAGATTCAGGAGGCTTGTCCCCTAACAAAAAATGGAATTTAGCCTTCTTGTGGGGGAGCCAAATTTACTTTCCATTTTTTTCTTCTGCACTGGGGTCTTTACAGCCCAAGGAGTTAAAAATATTAGTTTCAAGTTTATAGGGAATAATAATGATAACATTTTCGCGGGACTAGCGGGCACAAATAGGAGCCTATTACTGCTAATTTATCTGCTAAGTATCTGACCACTGGCAGTGCGTTCTGAGGAATACGCTGCTGATGGTGCCAAGACTGTTATAGTGGTTATTATGTTTAGAAAAGAGTATTGAATGGTGAATCAAGTGGTAGACTTAAAAAAGGATATGTTCAAACCCAATATTTTTTCCCATTAGGTAGATAACACAGTTCTTTGACTCAATCTCATATTCACACCAATGATCATTGTTAGCTTCTTCTTAAGATGACTGATAAATTCAAATCGATTTTTCTGCTGGTTGGATTTTGTGAAAAATGTGGTACTTGCTAGTTACCCAAAACATGCTCAAGAGGTTTGCTTTGTTTGATCTGAATAAACCTATTGTTTCTCTTGTACTCGGCTATAATTAGCTTAGGTACTTTCTTGTTAGCTAGTACACACTTAAAAATTGAAGTTAGGTTAATCATAATGAAATATACCAAAATATGATGAAATTGTAATAGTTTAGTAACAAAACTATGGAAACTAACGGCCTGTTTTCCATAATTCTTTGTTGTAGTTCCCATAATTCTGTTACTAAAGTATTTATATTTTCATCATATTTGGGTATATTTTAATATGATTGCCCTTGCTTCACTTCTTGGGTGTGTTCTGTATAATTAATATGTACCAAAACAGCATATATATCCCTATTAAAACACAAACGGTTTTCTTTTTTGGTTTTCCCTGTAAACTTACGGAGACATTGTTATGTCAGAATTGCTGCATCATTCTGACTCCACATAGAAACAACATCAGGCAATCAGCTTTAGATTCTTAAACAAAACTCCAAAATCCCACAACATAAAACGCGAAGTTTAGAGTTGTAAAAAGACCAATCTTGAATGCAGCGCTAAATTGGTTAGACACAAGTCAGCTTTTTAGTTTTTTATTGAAATGGTAAGTGTTTTCCCAATTTACACACTCTATCTGCAATTAACCGATCTGATTTGGCTTATTTCAGGTTTATTTATTAACAATATTTATTTTAGGCTAGGAGGCACCTAGCTTTGTTTAGGCTAGCTTTATAGACTCAGGAAATGGATATAATTTTGAAAATCTATTGATTCTTGGAAAGTTTGTTATTTTGTTTGTTGTCTTATGAATACTTTTTAGTTTAACTAGAGAGTCGATATCAAACCCCTCCCCTCAGTTTTTTTTCCAAGTAGCCAGTTTATAATAACTTATCATTTAACTATTTCCTAAATATGAAAATTTCCAACTAAAATTTTATTTAGCCTATAGGTTACATTTTTCTTTGTATTTAAGCAAGAACCAATCAAGGGAAGGGTATCCTCGTGGACAGCTAGGTTAGATAATGTAAAGGTGTATACTAAGTGTAATTTTATGCTTCAGAAATAGTTTAACTAAAGACAATAAAGACGGTATGGGTCAGACTATAGAAAAAAAGTATTTCTATCTCACATTGTTCATAGCGAGTTGTCATATCATGACTAACTCCAAATTTCAGAAATTTGGTGTATGTGCCATATATTTTTGTAATTCTTGCTATTGAAATTTTAGCCTCTTAAATTTCCCCTCTGGCTGGCACAGTGAAGGTTCACTTTCACTGTTGTACACTTCAAATGGTGTCTGTTTTTAGTTCCCAACCAACCTTAAACAACTTTGGTCCTCATATTATTCTCGAAATGTTTCAAGATTGTCAAGAAAAACTTCCGAGCCAATTTTTGAAATTTCAGGACTTAATAAATACCAGTTGCAGGCTAGGACCAAAAAGGCAGATGCTTATGAAATATGACCAAGGAAATGATCTTGACAAATAAAAACTAAAGTGTAGCTTATGATTGTAGAGCTTCAATAATATAGTGGGAAAGGTCCAGAAAGGGGATTTTCAAGACAAGGACCTGAGTGGAAGTGACTAGAACTGAATATTGTATTTTTGGTTAAATGTGTGTATGCTAAGTTGACATTTATTAGACCAATTTTCTATGATTGTCGTAATTCAATGTTCTATGGTAATTGTAAGACCAATTTATATGCATGGTCAATTTACATGTAAGACTGATTAAGCTATGTTGGGGTTTTATTCTTGGAATAAAATAAAGTTACTTCACTTTGACATGAAATGTCCAGATAATCCAATAATCTTCTTTAAGCCCTCCACTATTTTCATATTAAATGTAGCTTTTAGTTTTTACTGTGTTCGTCATCAATGTTCTCATCCTCATTTGTATATTGTTTACTATTATCTGTGATTGAGTAGATCAATGCACTTATGTAATAAGACGTTATTACCACATTACCCTGCTACAAGATTACAACTTTTTTTTTTTTTTTTTTTTTTTTTTTTTTTTTTTTTTTTTTTTTTTTTTTTTTTTTTTTTTTTAAAGCATAGAGTTTAATTGGTAAGAAATTTGCTTTGGAGAATCAGGACTAAAGAGAAATATAAATACTGTTCTGTTTTATGTGAGAGATTCTAATAATCAATTCACATGAGTTTTTTTTTTCTTATTAATAAAACTTGAAATTGCTGCTTGTAATGTATCCTTAAACCTTCAAATTATGATTTATCTAGACTTACATTCTACCTAGGCTGCATTAAAGCTTTTAAAGCACCAACATAGCTGTTCTAGCGTTAAGTTGCTTTGGCTTTTTATAATTTTTTCAGAATAAGTTGCAGAGTGGAGGATAGCATATATCCTGCTCATATACGTTTTTGTTTCAGGCTTCTCAATTTACTGATGTGCAAATGGAAGATTTGAGAGCATCATTTGCCCTTTTTGATCAGGATGGAGATGGTCACATTACCACCTCAGAATTAACAGCAGTCATGAAGTGTCTTGGACAAAACCCTACAGATGCTGAAATCTTAGCCATAATAAAAGAAGTAGATGCTGATGGTGAGAAGTTTTTTTTTTTTTTTTTCTCAATCTTCTCCTTTTCCGCAAATTCTTTGCTGTGTTGGCCTCAGGTGGCTTTGTACTGCAGTAAGTTGTTAGTAGTAGTAGTATTGTGATTTTGTTTAGTGGTGATTCTGTTTTCAAGTTGGGTTTTCTAATTTCTTCTGAAAGATGTCTTTGAAAGACTTGTAATTCATGAATCTTTGTTAAGATCTATAGCAAACAATTTGAAAGCCCTGTTGTATTCTTGGGTCTTTTAGACGTTGAGGACAAGGAGCAAAATTTCTACCAGTCAAACACAGTGGTTAGGAAGTAACATGGAAATTGCTTGGGAAAGGAGTTTTTCAAAAAAAAATTGCAGGATGGGCTAATCACTTATGTTTTTATCGATGGTTTGTGAAATAGCCTCGCATTCTCTGCTGTCATGGCTGTCTCCCTGCTTTTCTTAAGCTCATTAAAATTTGATTTGATATATCATGGGTGCTTACAATTCATGGTAAATGCCAAAACCAAACTAAAGCGATATATACACAGGTTGTTTTTGAAGCTGTGAGGAATTCAAAACTAAAACGATAGTTATTTATGTTATATTATTCTCTTTTTAAAAGTACTTAAAGAATAGTAATACATCCTGTCTGGCTGTAATGACAACGCAGTCTGACAGTTACTTTTTGGATTTGTTTGTAGACAGAAGAGACTCATTTGTATATTTTAAAGGGATTCACATGATCCAATAAAAAGTAAAACAATATAGTAGAAAACTAGATAGCATCTTTCCAGATAGTAATGGCAATCTATTATACATTTTTCACTTTTTTTTTATTTTATTTTTTCTTTTTTTTAGAACAGTGATTCAGGGTGGTAAGCTTACATGAGCACGACAACATAGGTAAACATGATCAAAAGGCAAGTAAAAGAGCATAAATAATAAAATAAGACTATTTTGAGTGCTCTGAGGACAGGCTTGTAAGCATGAGCTATGACTTGTGAAGTACAGAGATAGTGCGTTGCACCGCTCAAGTATTTTTCGCAAGCAGGTGTAGAGGGACGACCAACGACTTTTACAAGTATATCATGTAAACAGATGGATGAAGTGGCAAGCAACTACATGTAGCAAGTAAACTTTGCCACAATTTTGTCACGCCCCATCATTGAATTTGTGGTGCCAGAACAGAACCCAGTCTAGTTTTGCAAATGGGCAACTCCTTGGGTACACCCATGTCCGTCGTCTCATCTGTTATTATAGAAAATGGTGTTTTATCTAATTTGTTCAACAATCTTTTCTTAAAAAAGACGGTGAATTCTTAGTGACTCAAAAACTAAGTTCGTCTAAACGCAAGTGGAAGCTTTCTTGAGCCAGAGACAGTGTTTCTTGCTATCCAATGTCAAATGGACGGTTATGTCTGGATTTTTTTTTTTTTTTTTTTTAAGATCAAAATTTCTAAGAAAAAACTTTGGGTTTTTCCTACGAGAATGACCTATTTTTTAGCAACTTTTTTTTTTAGTCTTAATAATCGTAACAAGTGTTTTGGATGTCAAAAGCAGTTTTCAACCATTCGTTAAAGCGAGAAAATAAAGACTTTTGACGTATTTTGAAAAACTACAAGCCTTTGACATTCTTACAGACCAAGGTAGACATCCTCCTAGATTACTGATTAATCAAATTGATCAATCATGTTGAGTTGACACCAAAACGTCACGTAACAAGGGTTTTGTAAAATCCCAATAGGACAACATATTTGTTACATAGAACAGAAAGCTATAAAAGAAACTATTTTTAGGAAACGGTACTATCGAGTTTTCTGAATTTGTGATTGCGATGGCTAAGAGTGTCAACGACATTGATGCTGAAAAAGAAATAAAAGAGGCCTTCGACGTCTTTGACAAAGACGGCAACGGACATATTAATGTAGAAGAACTTCGATACGTTTCGGTAAATTTGGGCGAAACATTCTCTGATGAAGATATAGCTGAGATGCTTAAACAAGCTGATTTCGATGGTGATGGTGTTGTAAACTATAAAGGTATTTTTTTATGCTTGGATATTTTTCTAAAACTTTTAGATGGATGCAAAAATTCAGCTTGTAAACTTTTATTTTAATGCACATAAAAATCTCACTTTAATTTAAAACTAGAATTTTTCATTAAGCGGTGGTCTTATGCTTGTCTAGCCAGAATGTCATGTCTAGACATGTGTCTGCCCAGAAATCTAAGTCTTGACACCTACCATTCACAAGTAAAATTTAGTATTTCGCTTAAAAAACGGCAGCTTTTCCTGGCAACAACACGATATTAATAATATTACAGGACCTAAATACCCAGGCTAGTACAAAATGGGGAAATATGGTATCCTAGTTTGCACTGATTTTGTGCTAGGACAGAAAATAGTAATGGCATTAGACTACTACAATTTGGTAGGTGGGATAATCTGGGTAGTTATAAACAACCTGATGTTTAGTCCCAATGCAGCCCATGAGTTAAAATAGTGTTTGCATTAAGTCTCATTCTAACTTATTTTTTACTTTCTTCAAAGTTTTTTTTTGTCATTCCTCAACTTAATTATGACATGGAAGGAATTATTCTTTAATAAAACAAGAAAAATTTGCCTACTTGTTATTTGTCAAGTAAAGTTAAGACCATTCCTTAATAAAAACAAAGCGAGTGAAGAATTCACTGAAACGAGAATTTCGTAATAAAACAGGCTATTAGGGAGGATAACTGCCAACAGAGTAGTTGATGTGTTGCTAGACTTCAGGAGGACAATTTGAGATGAATTATTCTCTTAAGGAGAAAAACTGGATGAATTTTGAGCAATATTAGCTTGTTAGAAGAGACAATGATTTTTTGCAAGAGGTCTCTGAGTGATAGATCGTAAAAGAGCAAGAAGGGAAAAGGAAGTAGGGAAAGTATTAAAGTATGATTTTAGGTTTCACTAAATGGATGCCATAAATTAGATCAATCAAGATCTGGAAAACGCAACCAGACTGCTTAATTAATTTTACGCTTCTGAACAGGCATGACTGAAGCATTGTGAACATCGTGAGGCCGACGATTGCTGCCCATTCTAACCATGAGTCCCCAGTATCGGCACTGACTGCTTATGAGTTTATCAATAACGAGTGGCTGTTTAGTCTTCTCTCTAATTTCGTCCCTCCAGTAGATTCTGAGAAACCGTCGAAGACAATTATTTTCAAAACTTTGGATCCTTTCCTCTAGCTGTTTTGTCAGCGCCCAGCTTTTGGAACCATACGTTAGTACTGATAGGACATTGCTATTGAAGAGGCTCAGTATTAGCTTCAAACAGAAAGTGGCACTTCTCCAAACGTTTCTTAACATATCAATGGCGCTTCCTGCGTACGTTATACATGTGGCAATTTCATGCTCAGGGCTTCCATCAGTGCTCACTAGACTCCCAAGATATCTAAACATATCTGTCTCTTCAATTTTCCTTGCTTTAACTGTCAGTGGTTTAGGAGGTAGTCTATTCACATTGCGCATGATATTTGTCTTTTGCGTGCTTATTGTTAAACCTACTCTTTCACCTAATTTCAATAGCTCATTTATGTTGTATTGAAGCTTCTCTCTTCAGTGAGAAAGAAGCGTTATATCGTCTGCGAAATCTGCATCAAATAAAGTGCAATTTTTGTTCAACTGAATGCCACTTATCAGGCACGTACACAGAAATTTTTTCGGGGGGGGGGCAAAACCTTCGAAACAGCAGATATAAAGTAGCACTTTTTTATTTAGTAATGCAAAAAGCACGTATATCGGAAAATACAGATTAACTTTAATCTGTAGTATTGTAGCGGATGGGGGGGGGGGAAGAAGACTGAAGCCTCAAAAGTTCGTTTTAGGCTCAGGTTATGTTCTATTGCAAAAACGTAGATTTTAATGAAAAATGATAGTTACCAAAATTGATCCTGAAAAGATTTTATCCGTAAAAGGGGGGATAAACGCCCTAATATCAAGGATAATTCTATTTTGCTGTGGAGAGCAAACTCTCTTTACAAAAAAAAAAAAAATACAGGACAATTGCTAATTACTTCAAAGAGGGTAAAAAGTTAGACAGAAAATGGATTAATAATTGGGCAGTGACTTGAACGGATAATTACATGCTGTAAAATCCCCCCAAAAAGGCTTCACATATGTATCTAGGTTCTTAATAAATGTCCTATTTTTGCCAGAAATCCCAAAAAAACCATGGGGAAATTAAACATTTCACAATTTTTTTTTTGGGGGGGGGGGCCCGAAGGCCCCCCCTGCATACGTGCCAGCCACTTATGAAGTTGCACGTCCGCAGGATGAAACCAATGAGTAATATAAACAGCACTGAGGACCGAATGCACCCCTGTCGAACGTTTGAGTTGACTTTGGACCACTCAGTCAAGTCCTTATCATTAGTTTGAATAGCACACATTTGTGTATCATATAACGCCATTTGAATCCTGACCATTTTATCAGCGAAGCCATAGTAGCGCAGTACGTTCCTTAGTAAGTCTCTATGGACTGAGTCGAAAGTCTTCTGGAATTCGATGAAAGCCATTATGATTTCAGTCTGCCATTCATTTGAATCTTCAATAAATATTCTAAGAATAAAGATGATGTCAGCACATGACCTACTTGGTCGGAAGTCATGCTGTTCATCTCTGAATATGGCTTCAACTTTTGTCTGGATGTGGTTCAAAAGTACTTGGCAGAGGACTTCGCTTCCAGCAGACTGTAGGGTGATACCTCGCCAATTGTTGCAATCAGAAACTCTACCCTTCTTAATTAGTTTCAATATATACCTTTTCTTCCAATCTGTGGGAATATCCTCAGTGTCCCATATCTGCATTAAAACTTCGTGTAGTGGCTCAGCTAGCACTCTTACACCGTATTTCAATAGTTCAGGTTGCATACGATCGATGCCAGCAGCTTTTCCTTTCTTTAGTTTACGTAGTACTGTCTCTATATCATATATACTAATCGCCTCTGTACTTATGTCTAATTGGAAAAGGGGTCGACCATCTGGGGGGTCTGCAGGAAGGGCAAAATTTAATATTCCGTGGAAATACTCTTTCCATCTATTATCGATTTCTTCTTTGCGCGTTAGCAGTCGTCCTGATTTACTCTCAATCGCAGTAGCAGGCTTTTTGAAATCTTCTGTGATCTCTTTCGTTATGCGATAAACTGCCCTATTATCATCTTTACTAGCAGCAGCTTCGGCTTCAGTAGCTTTGGTCTCGAGGAAGCAACGTCCATCTGCTCTCCTTTGGGCTTTTTGTGCTTTTTCCTTAGATGGTCCTTATATTCAGAGGTGGTACTGAGGTCGCAGGAGTCTAGTTTTAATTTTCATCTCTTTCCTCACTGACATGAGTTTCCAAGAAGAATCACTTATCCACTGTTCCCTCTTCTTTTTAGGGAAACCAAGAGTCTCTTTAGCTACAATTTGCACATTTTCCACGATCTGGGTCTATGTTTCACAAACAGACTCTGTCCTCTCCTCACAAACAAGGCTAGGAAACTTATTGGTGAGGAATAGACAGTAATTTTGTCGAATCATCTTCTGAATTTTATCTTCTGCAAATCAAATGTTCGAAGAGTTCTTTTGCACTTCAGAATAGTCTTTAGCTTCAGCTTGAAACGGGCGATTACTAGCTGGTGATCAAAGAACAATTCAGCACCACGATTGGAATGTACATCTTTGAAACATCTGTGTCGCTTCCTGATCAAGAGGCTGTCAATTTTGCTTCTTGTCACTCCATCAGGGGAAGTACAAGTATACTTGTGGACTTCCCGGTGGGGAAACAACGAGCCATCAACAATTAGGCCACGGTCAACACACATATATCAATCACACACCATTATCATTAATGGCGCCAAAACCATTTTATCACTTCAGGTGCATATCTATGGCTATTACCGACTTTAGCATTCAAATCACTACATATATTTAAAATCTCGTGCTCAGCTACATAGTTGACTAGATCGTTGAGGTTGTAATAGAAACAATCTTTCTTGGAATTATTGGCTTCATTTGTCGGAGCAGATGCTACAATCATTGTCAGCTTTGACTGCAAGCTTGCAAAACGGACTTCCATCATCTTTTCGTTTTTGGGGACGAACTCAGAATTGACTTGGTCGCAACTTAAACGTCTTGGCCGCAACTATCTTGGGACTAGAGACGTGCTGTTAACCCCCTAAGATTTGTTAATCTCCGTGATTGGATTAGCCCTAAATAGAAGAAAATGAAATCTATATAAATGTTCAAATAGAACATTTTCGAAATATCTGCAATGTTGAAATGTATTTAAATATATATTCTCTTCGTTTTTGAAGAGATTTCTAAACATTTTTCTTTCTCTTGGCTTAAACCTGGAACACATGTCGGTTAAAAAGACAACGGCGTCTGAATGAACCATGATCTATACCCCAAAGCTTGTTGTGTATATTTAAAATGACATCTAGGAACATTGTATGTGCCCTAGACACAACTCACAGCTGTTGACTGCGTGGCAAAACACAGCCAAGCATATATATATATATATATATATATATATATATATATATATATATATATATATATATATATATATATATATATATATATATATATATATATATATATATATATATATATATATATATATATATATATATATATATATATATATAAGAGTATGTAAACGCTGAAAAAGCTATCCAAAAAAAAGAGGGAAGTAAACGTGAAAAATGATTCCCAGTTTACTATATTGATGGTAGGCTACAGTCAAGGAAAGTATATAGATGTTAATTCTAAAAACTGTTTGTTCTGTCTTCTCTGAAGACATTTTATAAAAATTCAATACATATAAACATTAATTTTGCGAGTCTCAACTTCGGTTGACCGTCTTTGAGAGGATCACTTGCAAGTACACTTGGCAACTTGTACCTTGTGCTTGTCAAGTACAAGTAGTACTTGAACTACTTGACCTTTGAGTTGTTATAGCTTCTTCAAGTGTTTTTGATACCGGGGTAGATAACATCAAGGGGAATGCACAAGGCTGCGAAATTCATGAAATGGTACACCTTTTGAGCTGATGTTGGCGTTTTCCTGGTAGTTATGCTAGAACCTTTTTAAGGACTACCCTTTCCTGAAGTTTAAAACAAAATTCCGCTAATTGAAAAAACAGAATTCACAGTTTGTAATGATATCGGCTTCATCATTACTAAGTATTAATTTTTCCGGAATAAAACAAGAGAACCAAAATAATTTTTCTGTGATTTCTGGGAAATTGGGCGTCGCCTTTGGAGCGGCTTAACCATGCTCTTAGATATGGTGATCGATTGAGGTATGGAGTCTTTTTTTTTTTTTTTTTTTTTTTTTTTTTTTTTTTTATAAGCAGTGGAAACAATGATTAAAAGTTGTGGAATTGTTTTCCCTACTTTCTATACTAGCGTCAACCTCTTTCGAATCAA
This sequence comes from Artemia franciscana, assembly GCF_032884065.1. Lineage (NCBI taxonomy): Eukaryota > Metazoa > Arthropoda > Branchiopoda > Anostraca > Artemiidae > Artemia > Artemia franciscana. Next base: position 10,436,416 of record NC_088874.1, on the reverse strand, counting down.
ATTTCATATTGGAGTTTCTTTGTTGGTTTGGGGTGGGGGTTGGGCAGTGACATGTCGGTTTTGCGTATATTTTTTCGAATTATTGTTTTGCTGGGTCTATACTGGGTAAGGTTCGTCTTTGGCGGTTTACATTTAGACGTAAAAAAAAGGTGAGATGTACAGTATTCAGAGAATTTACTAATGACAATTTCAAGAATAGTGATGAGGTTCAAAAGACCACTTTGCAGATCTTAATTGATATATGCATTATGAAAAACAACTCTAGTGGCCTGGAGTTGTCTTTGGGAGGGATACAGACCACATTTCCAGAATAGTTCAATAGCTTAACAGAGTTGCCAACTAGAGTGTCTGAAAGGTTGAATGAAAGGCTTAGACTTGTATGTGGTGCTAAAATATGCGTTGAAAATCGCGTGGCTGTACTCAAGAAGCAGCCAAAACAGAAGGTTTGAGCGGGGGGGGGAGTCTTTTCGCGTGGAAAGTTTATTCCTAAAAACGTCGTTCTAGTCAATGCCTAAAAAGGAATTCAAACTTATATTTTAATGAAAACATGTAAAATTATGTCTGTCTCCTAGGAGTAAAAAATAGGAACTTGTTTTTAGTGTGTAGCTGTTCCATCTCTTTTTTTAGAAGATCTTTCTGTATATTTCTTCTGACATGTTTTATAACCATGGGAAGGCCAGGGCCCCGTGGACCTTTCAAGCGGCGCCTCTCGCTGTTTCCTTTGAGTTATACGACTGAAATGTTCTCTCCGACAATTCCCCTGGAACATATCCCCATGCAAAAGCAAATGGGCAAAGACAAAGTAAAACAAATAAAGAGAATTTTCCATTGAAATTCAATAGAACCTCCCCAGGGTAATATATCCCCTGGAAAATTCACTACGGAAATTTTTCTCCACACAGAAAAAATTCTCGTTGGAAAACTCATCCCAAGCACAAAATCCTCCTCCATATAAAAAACATCTGCATACTTCCCAATGACACATACTATACGTAAGCAATAGGCAAATTTTAATAACTTAAAGATCTATCCTTAGGTGCTGGGGGGCGCGTTATCTCCAAAGGCATTAGTTTTTGAATTTTCAATATGCTATACAAAATGGCTATCTCAATATTTTGATCAGACGAATTATTTGAAAAGGGGACGTGGGAGGGGACTAGTAGCCCTCTAAATCTTTTTGGCCACTTAAAAAGGGCACTAGAACTTTTAATTTTCATTCAAATGATACGTCTCCCAATTTTCCAGGAGCATTGGTTCGATACAGCTATCCCTGGGGACAAAAAACAACAAAAGAGAAACAAATAAACATGCATCCGTGATCTTTCTTCTGAATAAAACTACAAAATTTTATATGTTCGCAGACAGGAGCTCCAAACCTCTACAGTAGGGTTCTCTAATATGTTGAATCAGATGGCGTGATTTTATTAGGATTCCTTGACTTTTAAAGGGTATATTTCCTCTTTTTCGGAAACTGGGCAAATATTCTTAGGCTCGTAGCTTTTTATGGGTTACACTAAGCATCAAATTTGTTTTTTAGAGTTTCGGTTACTATTGAGCCGTTTAACTCCTTACCACTGTAGAGATATCTAGACATTACGGTCATCCTCAAAATAACCTGTCACCTAGGGTCTTAGTGCGTATAAAAGCTTCTCCCATTTCCTTTGTTCAAGGGATTCATTGTGTATATCTCAGTAACTGGATCAATTTTAAATGGTGCGAACCTGTATTATTTATGATTGTGGAAGCAGAAAGAAAGGGGGTGAGCCGGCAAGTGGTTGGCTACTGACCTATCTTACAGGTATGACTTATGACATGACTGAGTGATGGATCTATTTTATTTTAGCAATATTACCCCCCCCCCCTAAAAAGTCAATTTGTAGTACAGTTATCCATACAGTGGTAGTTATTAATTTGGTTACAGTGATATACATATATATATATATATATATATATATATATATATATATATATATATATATATATATATATATATAGCAATATTACCCCCCTCCCTAAAAAATCAATTTGTAGTACAGTTATCAATACAGTGGTAGTTGTTAATTTGGTTACGGTGATATATATATATATATATATATATATATATATATATATATATATATATATATATATATATATATATATCCTATCACTGTAACCAAATTGATTTTTTTTAAGGGGGGGGGGATGATATGGCTAAAATAGAAATATAGAAAATAGAAATAGAATATATATATATATATGAGGCTCTCAGCTGCGTTTGTCTATCGCTAAATACCCAATTTCAATTTTAGCAATATTACCCCCCCCCCCCCCGCCTTAAAAAAATCAATTTGGTTACAGTGGTAGGATTTTCTGTTTTATCTTCGGTTAGAAGGGAATGTGAGTTACTTATTCTCTTGGGTACAGCGCTGTCCTCCAATCAATGGTAACGCTTGTCATACTACAAATTAGACCATGCAGGTTTAAAGGAGTTCACAAGATCCCTGATAGCCATAGTATAACGATTGTGTTAGTGAGTCTAGAGGTCCAAGACACATTAAAAACAAGGAAATAATAAACAGTTATTGCCGGACTTGGAGGGACTGCCTAACTCCTTGGCTCAAAATCTGGTTGAAAATGAGTGTGAAAAAGCTTAATCATGTTTTCTTGATGTTATTATAATTAATCTTTATTCAGAAATCTTTTGTAACGTTTATTTATTCTTTTACTGATAGTTTCTGTGTTTTTTTTTTCCAGATTTCGCCAGAATGATGAAACTGAATCAGCGCCTTTCTTAAGTTGACATCTTTCAAGATCAATCATGAACAGTGAACGGAATTAAAAGTAGCTTATTACTTCTCTTTTGGCAAGTTAAATTAATTAAACATGTTCGCTCTCTGAAGTTTTTCCTTTTTAATATTCAGGAATTCTATTTTTTAAAAGGATAAACATCCTCCCGAGCCGTTGATGGTGCATAGGGCTTCGATTCAACGCTTCTTCTTTACAGGGCAAATTGCAGACCTGTTGCCCAACCTTGCGGCAATGGAAATTGAACTCTAGTCCTTTGCCGGAAGATCTATCCGTCGTGCTATCACAGCGTAGGAATTCTATTGAGCATTCAAGAATAGACCTGTATTTACAGCAACTCCTATTATGTGGGAAAACATTTTATGTTCGACTTGAATGTGTAATCAAAGTTTTGCCGTCTTTCACAGTACTGAGTACTGACAATTCAACTGAAGAACGTAAAACAAAACTTGTAATGCAGTAATTATGCGGAGCTGCAGTAGAGAGATATCTAATACAATTCAAGTTGGTCCCTTGAAAAATAAGGAAACGTCCAAGTTTCCCAAAAGAACAACTACAACCAATCATGAAAAACTTTAAATGTGAAAACTGTCACCAATAACAATATGACATCTAGAATAGGGTTCATAATTGGTTTAAAAGCAAGTGGAAGCTTTCTTGAGTCAAAAACAGTGTTTCTTGCAGTCCAATTGCAAATGGACGGATCCGGTTGGAATTCTTTTTTCTTATGAGCAGAATGTCTAAGAAAGTTTTTTCTGTTTCTCCTACAAAAACGACTTATTTTTCAGTGACAATTTATTCTCGTAGTCTTAAAAATCCTAACAAAGGTATTGGATACCAAAAGCAGTTTCAATCATTTCTGAAAGCAAGAAAATAAAACTTTTAACATATTTTGAAAAACCACTAGCCTTTGGTATTCTTACGGACCAAGGTAGACATCCCCTAGTTTACTGATTAACCAAATTGATTGATCATATTGAGCTTACAAATTGATTAGACACAAAAAAGTCTTGTAACAACTTTGAGGGTTTTGTAAAATCCCAATAAAAAAACATATTCCTTAGATGCAATAAAAACCTATAAAAAACAAGAGCTAAGAGCTCATATGGCACTTTTGAAGAGGTCAGAGGAGCCAAGAACTGATATGGTATGAGCTCTAGCAAAATTTTAAGAATCAATAGATTGCTTTAAAAGGAAAATCAGAGGCTTAATGCTGGTCGGGATTTAAAATAAGAGCTCTGAGTCACGAGGTCCTTCTAAATATCAAAATTCATTAAGATCCGATCACGCACTACCTCAATTTTTGTAATTTTTCCTCTCCCTTCAGCACCCCAGATGGTTGAATCGGGGAAAACGACTTTATCAAGTCAATTAGTACAGCTCCCTGACACGCCTACCAATTTTCATCGTCCTAGCACGTCCGGAAGCACCAAACTCGCCAAAGCACTGAACCCCACCACCTAACTCCCCCAAAGAGAGCGGATCCAGTCCGTTTACGTCATTCACGTATCTACGACATTTATAAGTTTTTTTCTATTCAGATCTATCAGATCAGGTCGAGATTTGAAATAAGAGCTCTGAGACATGAGTTCCTTCTAAATGTCAAATTTCATTAAGATCTGGTCACCCGTTCTTAAGTTAAAAATACCTAATTTTTTCTAATTTTTCCAAGTTAACAACCCCCAGATCCCCCAAAGAGAACAGATCCGTACCAATTATGTCAATCTCGTATCTATAGCTTGTGTTTATTCTTCCCATCAAGTTTCATCCCGACCTCTACACTCTAAGCGTTTCCCAAGTTTTCCGGTTTCCAAAATTTCTGTTCCCCTCTCTCCAACCCTCTATGTACCCGGATCCAATTCGAATTGAAAATGGAGCATCTGAGACATAATATTCTTCTTATATCAAGTTTCATTAGGATCCTATCCCTCATTCGTAAGATACCTCGATTTTCACGTTTTCCAAGAATTCCAGTTTCCCCCTCCAACTCCCTTCAGTGTCACCGGATCTGGTCGGGATTTAAAGTGAGAGTTTTAAAGCACAAGGTCCTTCTAGATATCAAATTTCATTAAGATCTGATCCTCGGTTCGTAAGTTACAAATACCTCATTTTTTCTAATTTTTCCAAATTACCCCCCAACTCCACCAAAGAGGGCGTATCCGGTCCGGTTATGTCAATCACCTATCTTGGACTTGCGCTTATTCTTTCCACCAAATTTCATCCTGATCTCTCCGCTTTAAGCGTTTTCTAAGATTCCCGGTCCCCCCCCCCTAATGACACTCGATCCGGTCGGGATTTAAAATGAAAGATCTGAATTTCGAGGTCCTTCTGAATATGAAATTTCATTAAGATACGATCTCTCTTTCGTAAGTTAAAAATACCTCATTTTTCTAATTTTTTAGAGCTACCCCCCCCCAACTCCCACAAAGAGAGCGGATCCGTTCCGGTTATATCAATCACGTATCTAGGGCTTGTGCTTATTTGTCCCACCAAGTATCATCTTGATCCCTCCACTCTAAGCGTTTTCAAAGATTTTAAGTTCCCTCCCTCAATTCCCTCAATGTCACCGGATACAGTCGGGATTTAAAATAATTGCTCTGAGACATGATATCCTTCCAAACTTCAAATTTCATTAAGATCCGATCACTCCTTCGTAAGTTAAAAATATCTCATTTTTTCTAATTTTTCAGAATTAACCCCCCCCCCCTGACTCCCACAAACAGAGCAGATCCGTTTCGGTTATGTAAATAACGTATCTAGGACTTCTTCTTATTTTTCCCACCAAGTTTCATCCCGATCCCTCCACTCTAAGCGTTTTCCAAGATTTTCGATTTCCCCCCTCCAACTCACCCCAATGTCACCGGATCTGGTCGGGATTTAAAATAAGAGCTCTGAGACATGATATCCTTCCAAACATCAAATTTCATTAAGATCCCATCACCCGTTCGTAAGTAAAAATACTTCATTTTTTTCTATTTTTTCCTAATTGACCGGTCCCCACTCCCCCCAGATAGTCAAATCGGGAAAATAATTATTTCTAATTTAATCTGGTCCAGTCCATGATACGTCTGCCATATTTCATCGTCCTAGCTTACCTGGAAGTGCCTAAAGAAAAAAAAAGGGGGCAGAACGACAGACAGACCGACAGAATTTGTGATCGCTATATGTCACTTAAAACTATAAAAACTATTTTTGTGAAACGGTGCTATTAAGTTTTTTGAATTGGTGATTGTTCTGGCTAAGAGTGTCAACAACGTTAATGCTGAAAAAGAAATCAAAGAGGCCTTCGAGGTCTTTGACAAAGATAAAGGATTAGCGTAAAGAGCGGGGCGTTGAGGAGGGAACAGCCCCTGTCATATACGGAGCAATTTCTGTTCGTTTTAAGTTTTTACCCCTAATAAATAAGCTTTACGAGTAAAATCAAGGAGTTTTCACTTACTCTAAGATGACAGCTCCATCTTGCATGGTGACCATGTTCTCCCCATGCAAAGGGGCTGCCCAGACCGCATTCTTGCCTTTTATGGGGAACACAAGTATCGAAGGCATAGCAACTGCATTTCCATGGGGCTCCAGACTTTGCAGAGCGGTTGTTTTTGTATCGCAGGCCTTTACCCTTCTTGGAGGAGGGGGACATTGGTACATAGTTTCCTCAGAAAAAAAAAATCAAATTCTAGTTTTCTTGAAGTGAAAAAATACATCTCATTTTAAATATGTAACCGCTTAAGTAGTATCCCTTTATGCACTCCCAATACACACATAGCCATTAGCTCCCAATACATACATAGCCCTTAACCCCCATTACACACACACCCTGATACTTAAGCACACAGTTATTACTACTACTCCAAGCAGACACATATGGTGTTATCTCGATTTCTGGTTGGTAAAAAATTTCTTATAAACAATATTATCTGAGTTTCCTTGGCCAAGTATTTTGTTCAATAATTAAAGTGAGTTTGAAGTGACAAGATGTCTAAAAACGAAGTTTATATATGGATTCTAATAAACAATGGGAGATCTTTTCTTGTTCTCTATTGGTATCGAGCGCACTGATTCATTTAATGGCCAATGACACTTGTTTCAATACCTATATTCGTATTAGCACCAAAATTGTAATGACTACAGTCGGCCAGGTCTCCTTTTTGTAATATAATGGTCTCGAACACATCTATTTTCCATTGCCAGGTTTGCGCAAGAGTTTGGGTCCCAATATTCCCATCCAGGGACTCAAATGCCCCACTAGGGCCCCAATTCCCCCTCCAGGTCCACATGCACCCCTCCAGGGTCCCAATGACCCCCCTTATATTCTCCTCCCCTCAATTTTATTAATTAATTTTTCGTACGGAATTTATTGAACTTGGAATTTTTTATGCAGCCTCTCCCATAGTATTCCGTGGCTAGACATCGGCAGTATTTTGTTTGACTCGGATTTTTTGGAAAAAGAATTTTTTTTACTTGGAATTTTTATATGTGGCCACCCCCACAGAGCTCGAAAATGGATCTAATCATCGAATGACATCGAAAATAGGTGGTTGGTTATATGTTTTAATCAATATTATGAATTGTGCACTGGAAGGACACGCTAACATCATCCTAAAAAAAGTAAAGATGGGATAATTGAAGAAAGTATGTGCACATGATAAAGTTATCGTTGCATTGAGCGCTGACAAGGATAAGTATTTGAGCTATAAGACAAGTATTAATGGAGATCTTATTGGAAATCTATGTGTGCGTTGTCAAGACAGTGAGGGATCGAATTCATTTAAAGTATAAGAAAATTCAACATTGCTAAGGGTGGATATATGAGAGTAACATTTCCAGAGAATCTAGTGCTCACAAGATTCAGGATTCAAGAAAGACAGGACTAAAAAAAACCACACAAAGACTGACAGAGACAATCAAAAACCCGGTAATTTACACAGGCAAAGAGAGAGAGAGAGAGATGAGCAAAAAGTGGCTCAGACACACAGACATAGAGAGAGCGAGAAAGACAGAAAGAGAGAGAAAAACATACAAAATGTAGAGTCAGACACACAAAGGCAAAGAGAGAGACAAGCAAACAACCACTTACACACTCATGCCCAGAGAGAGAGAGAGAGAGTGAGAGAAAGAAAGAGAGAGAGATGCAAACATGCAGTCACACAAAAACAAACGAAGAGAGACACATAGACAAGCAAAGAAAACACATACAAACACACAGAGTCAGTAAAAAACAAACATATACAGACAAAAGACATGCAAAAACCCGCTCAGACACAGAAATAAAAAGAAAAATAAGCAAGCAGCCGCTCAGACGTACAGACATAGAGAGAGAGAGAGAGAGAGAGAGAGAGAGAGACAAAATGCCTATAAAAACATACAGAGTCAACCACACAAAGACACATAGAGAGACAAGTAAAAATCCCGCTAGAACATATAGGCACAAAGAGAGACAATCAAACAACCGCTGAGACACATAGGCACAGAGAGAGAAACAAAAAACACATACAAACGCTCAGTCACACCCAAACACACAAAGACAGAAAGAGACAATAAACAGCCAATCAAACGCACAGATACGAAGAGACAGAGAGAGAGACAGATATACAAACTCACAGAGTTAGACATCAAAACACACATAGACAGACACAGAGACAAACACATACCCACGCAGACACAAAGGTACAGAGAGAGAGAGAGAGAGAGAGAGAATCAATAAAATAGAGAGTCAGACACACAAACTCACAGATAGATACAGATAGATAGATACAGACACAAGCAAACAACCGCTCAGAATCACAGATACAGAGAGAGAGAGAGAGAGACAAGCAAACAGCTTTCAGACACACAGGCTCAGAGACAAACAAAGAGAGAGAGATAGAGACAGAGAGAGAGAGAGAAATAAAGAAAGAGAGAGAGAGAAAAAAAATGCACGTACAAACATAAAGAGTAACACACACAATGACAGACAGAGACAATCAAACATTCTCTTGAGACACACAGGTACAGTGAGAGACCATCAAAGAACCGCTCAGACACACGAGAACACAGAGACAGACAAAACACAAAGACAAACACAAGAGAAACACAAACATGTAGAGTCACACACAAACACTAAAAGACAGACACATATACAAGCAAATAGTCACTCACACACACACAGGTACGAAGAAAGAGTGAGAAACACAAAAAAAAACACAGACAAACACACAGAGTCAGACATAAGAACACATCCACATAGAAAGACAAAGAGACAGACACATACCCACTGAGACACACAGGTACATAGAAAGAGGAAAATAAAAAAAACAAATACAAACACACAGAGTCAGACATACAAACACATATAGAAAGACACAGGGCCAAACAAATATCCACTCAGACACACAGGCACAAAGAGAGACAATCAAAAAAACCACTCAGACACAAAGGCAAAGAGCGCGAGAGAGAGAGAAAGACAATAAACACATAAGAAAACGCAGAAACACAAACAAACTCACAAAGACAGACACAGATGCAACAAAACACCCGCTCAGACACCAAGGCAGAGAGAGAGGGATGAAAGAAAACAGCTGCTCAAACGCTGAGATCCGGTGAGGGAGAGAAAAAATACATAGAAACGTACCAAGTCACACAGATAAAAACATACAGACTGACACAGCAACAGGTAAATATTCAGCTCAGACACAAAGGCACAGAGAGACGAGCTGCCAACCACTCAGACAGAGAGAGAAAGAGAGAGAGAGAGAGAGAGAGAGAGAGAGAGAAAAGAGAACAGCTACTCAGACATAAAGTTTAGGGGACTTGAGGGGAAACCCTTGCAAGTTTTTAAAACATAACAATCTTAGGAACTCTAGAGTAAAGAAGCCCTGAAGGGTTTAAAAAAAACTCTTAGATAAAAACCAAAGCCTATTACGTTGCATCCAAGGAAATCTTGATTCGGTGGGGTCTCGTAAGTTTTTTTTTAAAGAATCAAAGAAACTATTAGGCAACATGCAAAGAAATCATGAAGTAAACAAACTCTGGCCCTTGCGGATTTTTTAAACACCCCCTATTACGTAAAGTGCAAGTCCTATGACGTAACATCCAAGGCAAATCTGACTTGGCAGGGTCTCGTAGGTTTTTCTTTTCGACCCTAGGTTTTTTAAACATGATTTGTTTCGAAAACATTTCCCTATCACTTAACATATGCTTGAAAACATTCCCCTTGACGTAACATGCACCTACTGGCTTTCATGGAATGACGGGATAGGGCTCTCATTAAAAGAAGGGTTATTATGGAATGGAGGAATAGGGCTTTCATAGAATCCAAAAAGGGGATACTACTTACTCTAGAAATGTATAAGCAGGTGGTTGCTTCCTTTCTTTCGAAAAGATATTTAAACCTTCCAAAAAAATGTTGCAGAAACAGATGATTCTGAATAGCTTGGTTTTGTTCTTCCTTTTTTAAAGTTATAATATTTATTTTTATTTTTTCATATTTTTAATATTAGAGAGAGAGAGAGAGAGAGAGAGAGAGAGAGAGAGAGAGAGAGAGAGAGAGAGAGAGAGAGAGAGAGAGAGAGAGAGAAGGATTTATTTATTAAATAGATAATAAAAAAATGACTACTACCTCCCCTAAAAAGCAAAGCTTGTCCAAGGGGGAGATAGAGAAAACAAAACACATCAAACAGTTCGTCGTGGTAACCCGGAGCGACCCGGCTCAATAGTAACCGACACTCTAAAAAATTGAATTTTGATACCAATAGTTACATCAAAAGAATCGCATTCTAATGCTGATTTTAAATATATAAGTTTCATCAAGATCAGTTATACCCATCAAAAGTTACGATCCTGAGAAAATTTGCCTCATTTTAGAAAATAGGGGAAAACACCCCCTAAAACTCATACGATCTTAACGAAAATCACACCATCAGATTAAGCGTATCAGAGAACCTCATTGTAGAAGTTTCAAGCTCCTATCTACAAAAATGTGGAATTTCACATTTTTTGCCAGTAGACAGATCACGGATGCGTGTTTATTTATTTGTTTTTTTGTTTGTTTTTTTTTTTTTTTTTTTCAGGGATGATCATATCGACTGAGTAGTTCTAGAATAATGCAAGAGGGCTCATTCTAACGGAAATTAAAAGTTCTAGTGCCCTTTTTAAGTGATCAAAAAAAATTGGAGGGCACCTAGGCCCCTCCCACGCTCATTTTTTCCCCAAAGTCACCGGATCAAAATTATGAGATAGCCATTTTATTCACCATAGTCGAAATACCTATTAACTATGTATTTAGGGATGACTTACTCCCCCACAGTCCCCGTGGGAGGGGCTGCAAGTTACAAACTCTGACCTGTGTTTACATATAGTAATGGTTACTGGGAAGTGTACAGACGTTTTCACGGGATTTTTTTGGTTTAGGGGGAGAGTTGAGGGGGGGGTTACGTGGGAGGATATTTCCATGAAGAAACTTCCCATGGGGGAAGAGAATTTCAATGAAGGGGGCGCAGGATTTTCTAGCATTATTTGAAAAAACAATGGACAAATAAATCTGAAAAGTTTTTTCTACTTAAAGTAAGGAGCAGCATTAAAACAAAACGAACAAAAATTATTACGCATATGTAGGGTTTACCTCCTCGTTATACCTCACTCTTTACGCTACATTATTTTTAGTAATTTCAACTATTTATTCTACGGCCTTTGTGATTCAGAGGTCATTCTTAAGGAATCGGGACAAAATCTAAGCTTTAGTGTAAAGAGCTAGATATCGACGAGGGTTGAACCCCCTCATATACGCAATAAAAACATACGAATATAGAAGTTCGTTACGTAAGTTAATTCGTAAGCTACGTATATTTTTTACCAATGAAAATGTTTGTAAAAAAATTAAAAGTTCTAGTTGCTTTTTTAAGTAATCAAAAACTTGGAGGGCAACTAGGCCTCCTCCCTTGCTTCCTTTTTCTCAAAACCTTCCGATTAATTGCAATTAATTAATATGCAAATTTCGTTTTAATTATTTATGTGCGGAGAGCCAAGATCAAAACATGCATTAATTCAAAAACATCCAGAAATTAAATAAAAAACAAGTTTTTTAAATGAAAGTAAGGAGCAACATTAAAACTTAAAACGAACAGAAATTACTCCGTATATGAAAGGGGCTTTTCCCCCTCAACGCCCCGCTCTTTACGCTAAAGTTTCTTACTGTTTTAAAAATTAAAGTTAAGAGAAAGAGTCAAACTTTAGCGTAAAGAGCGAAGCGTTGAGGAGGATATCCCCTTTCATATACGGAGTAATTTCTGTTCGTTTTAAGTTTTAATGTTGCTCCTTACTTTCATTTAAAAAAACTTGTTTTTTTATTTAATATAATAAAAGAACACAAGTCCACCGACGCCACTAACACCACCACACTCAACTATAAATATAAAAAAAAAAATTTATTACTTCACTTTTCCTCTGGGAACTACCATATTATCATAACCCCCATAATAAATAAAATAAATGAGTGAATCAAAGCTCTTAATCTACAAAAAGCAGTTCTTTAATGGCTTTTCAAATACAAAAGAGTCTCCAATACACCTTATATTACTCGTCAAACTATTCCATTTTCGTGTACCTCTATTTAAAACAGAAAAACATGGACGGGAAGAAATGCCTCTAGGTACACTTAAATCAACACTACCTCTTGTACCGCGTGAATGAACAAAAGACCTAACGCACAATAAATCACTTAAACAGCGTGGTTGAATATCCTGCAGCAATCCAAAAATAACCCACAATACATAAAATTCACGGAGGCCCGCAGCTGACGAAATTTTCAAGGTTGGATAATATTCCCGGACAGACTGACGAAGAGGAATCCCTGCTAAAAGCCTAACTACGTAACTTTGTAGAACTTTTATTGGTTTAAGGATAGATGGAAAAGTGGAGAGCCAAATACTTGAACAATTAAGTATACACGGGTGTCTAAGAGAAGAGTAAAGATGGCGGAGGACAGATATAAGAAAAAAATGTTGGAGTTTCTTCATTATACCTAAATCTCTTGCCAGAATTTTACTAGTTAAAGTTACATGCTGCTTAAAAGATAAGGTTTCATCAATTACAATCCCATATTAGTTAAAAGAAACAATCCGTTTTATAACTTCATTAACCGTATCTAGTTCCTTCATCCATAGGTAAAAATCCGGCGATCGTGAGAAAATGACAAAATCAGACTTGCTTATGAACCAAAATTGGATGAAGATTTATTAGCTTGAAAAGGAAAAGAATATATGTTGAAATCTTTGGTAAATTACAGACACAGGATGGGCTGTGCCTTTCTTCAAAAGGGATTGTTATATCTGTAACTATCATATGTCCAAAGGTAGGACTTAGTATTGTTTAGTTCTGATGTAAATAACAAGACCAGCATCCTACGTCCAGTTTTTTGACGTTCTTACTTAATACATAGAAAGTACATGAAAAGTTCTTCATTAATACATAGCCGCTAATTATAAGATAACTCTACAGTTAATTATTCCCCTGAGACCTCTATTGAATGTACTGGGAAAACAGTCTTAATTACTTTGAAAAGCTCTCCTCAAAAGTAGCAAATTTGGAAATTATACAGTTTCAATCGGTACCCTATTATGAAGAAAGTTACTTTAATAGTTTTGAGTGCCAAGCTTTTTTAAACCCTGGTTGCCATAAATTGTTGTTTGATCAGTAATTTTTGTAGGGCTTGACCAACAAAAGATGAAAGCTGAGCAACATTTGGCTAGAATAAAACCTATTGATAGGAATTCGAAGGCAATTCCTGTTTCATTAAAAGTATTTACAGATTTTATAAGTTTTAAATGAAATAGTTTACGGAAAATTTTTTGAGAATTCTTGGGGGTCTCTTGCTTAGGCTTTTATATTATTCTTGGTTGGGATATACTCCAAGTAATAGGCACGATTGATTTCCGGACCAACACATTGACTTTCCTGGGTTGTGAAAATGATATGTCGATTAGTCCATCTTTTTCTGGTAGCGTAGTGATGCATAAGAGAATAGTTTTAGACCCATTCTCAATTAACGCAGCGGAAGTTCTTTTTAGGTAGAAGGAAATGTTACCTTTACCTGATGGAATGACGGTCGTTACAAAACCTGCTGATAAAAGTTCACAGTTTTGTTTGTTGTTGCTTTGCTTATGGAATATAAAAGCATTTTTTCAGTCAATGCATATGATATAGGTAACAATAGTTTTATGGAGTTTAAAGTAGATATTGACAAAAGTTTACCACCACATAAACCAAAGTCCTTTAATTTGCCACTGAAAATAAAGGAGGTTCTGCAGCAGTATATTTATGCGGTGACAAACGTAGGTATTATGAAAACTAGCAGAAGTGATTATTGTTGCCTTATATTCCTTATTGCAAAATCTCAGGAGAAAATACCTTCTAAGCATGAGTGGAGTTTGGAAACTCAAATGGTTATGTATGATAGTCAGGAGATTAATAGTTTAGCTAGGGACAGTGCCTCCCCTATCGGTAGGATCTAAGATGTACTGAACCACCTTAGCCCAAAGAGAAAATTTAGCATTATCGATTTAAAACAGGCCTTTTTCAATGTATCATTGGCAGAAGAAAGCCAACAATATTATTCGTATACCGGACCGCATAGTGTGTAATATGTGTATCGTAAGCTGCCTCAAGGTAGTAACGTGAGTCCTAAGGCGTTATGTCAATGGGTTTCAGTTTTATTTCAGTCGCCGGAAGTGAGTATCCTGGGGATTTAGAAAAGATTTTCCCAGATCGTTGGAGTGTGATGTGAAGAAAGTTATAAAGAAATGTGAGTTTTGAGGAGAATTTTGAGCTGCTTGGTTTTTCTGTTTCTTCTCGGGGTATTTCACAACTGGCTAATAAACTCGACAGTATCCAAAAGATAAGCAGACCTCGTACTTTTAGTGAATTGCGTAGCTTCATTAGATTGGTCAAGAGGTACAAACTATTTTAATTGAATCTATTTGATTTAGTTTACCCTCTAAATAAGCTTTTGAGGAAAGTAATTTCGTTTGAATGGGGCCCTGATTAGGAAGAGAGTTTTTTTAAGTTAAAAAAAGAGTTGAGTAATCCTTTGACAATATTTTTGTCGTTCCCAGACTATTCAAAAGTGGCTTATATTGCAGTTGAGACACATTTTGTCGCTTGTGGAGCATTGCTCATGCAAAAGATTGACATGGGTCAAATTAGGAAACTTTAAAAGATTCGCCATTCTTAGTACAAGAACTGTCGGGGATGTCTGTAAGAAGGACAATAAACGGCCCTCTCATAAAACCTACAAAGGATTCAAAAACTTTCTTACGGTTAAATCCTGTTTTTCAGAAGATAATTGGTATGATTAAAAAAATAATATTTTCACTAATCTAAAGACGAAGAACAAAGCAGCATTATAGCTTCCATAAACGTCTGGGTAAGAAACTTTTGGTAGGTAAAAATAGTTTAGAGTAACCAGTAAAGACAAGTCAATTAACGAGAACAACTAGAAAATCAAACACTATAAAGGTAAAGCTTTATAATTCTGAAGCTTTTTGCCTTCCCTAGGTTTATTTACCCAAACGCTGAAAGTTTAAATTTTGATGAAGTGGCTGAGTTAGAAAGTCTAGCTCTGGCAACAAAGGTATCTGTCCTAATGGTTTCTGAAATTCATCAACAAAACCCGGAACTCCTGAAAATAGGTAGTTTTGATGAACTTATAAAAAATGCGACCTGATGACCACCCACTGGGGAAAGAAAGGTGGTGGAGTTCTTATTTATGCCCATGAAATCATAAGAGCAGCTAGACTTGATCGAAATAATGTGGGTCATTCTAAGACCACGACGTCTCCCCCGGAAATTCACTGGTATTGCTCTCTGCGTGTATTATTACTCACCGGGTCAGACGAGTGAATATCGCAAAACATTCGTAGAAAAGCTACAACTCGGTTCGGATTTTGTTTGGGGCAAATACCCATCATGCGGAATTTTCATGATGGGCAATGCCAATGAGTTAAAGCTTAATCACCTGGACGCATGAATCGGCCTTTAGCAGGTCGTCAATTTTCCCACAACCAAAGGCGGTTTTTCCGCAAATATGTGCGAATTTTAAAACATACCTACGACCGGGGCTCCGATTAGAGGAAGTTATCACTTTTCTCTTTAACTTAACCCCACCAATTCCATTAAGACGATTAGACTGATAGTTACAACTGTAACTATCAGTCGACCAATCACAGATGAGGGACTTCTGACTTTTGGCCAGTGGTTAAGCTGCGAGAAATGGGAAAAATTTCAAGATACTAAAAGTAGTAATGAAAAAACTACTATTTTGCAAGAAACTTTGCTTCAAAATTACACGGCCTGTTTTCCTGAGACGTCAGATCGACCTTAAATTACACAAGAAGAAGCTATGAAAATGGTAATGGAAAAAAAAATGGATTTTCTGTCATGGTAATACCCAACAAGCCAACAGTTTGAAAAAAAAAAACTAAGAAAAGTCACTCGAAAACACGCGAACAACTATGTAGAACGTGAAGTTAGTCATCTGAACATGTCCAAACCAAACCATTGGTATAACCGAATCAAAAGGATGACAGGCAATTTTGAAAAAGGAGTCGATTTTGGCATTGATGAAGAAAACGTCGTAACAGCCAACTCCTTTAATAAACATCTGGGTAACATTGTACAATCCCTCCTGCCTTTGCTGAGCGAGGAAGTACCCAACCCTTCTGCTAAGTCTTTTCATTTCCCTTTAATATCAGAGTCCCAGGTGGTTTTTTAAATTAAAAAGGCTTCAAAGAACAAGCATTATTCCTTTAGATATTCCCGTCCATCTCATCAAAGCATTTCCAGATTATCTTAGTGGCCCCTAATACTCCTTTTTAATCGGGTGACAAAAACAGGTGAGTATCCATCAATTTGGAAAATGGGTTCATCACACCAATACCAAAAAAGATGCGCCCAATGATTTTCTGAGTGTCCGACCGATCACCATGACACCCATTTTTAGCAAATTGTATAAAAGTTTTGTTGCAGCATGGCTGAAAGACCGTATTCTGGAGAAAATTGATCGGAGGTAGTTTGGAAATATGGTGAACATGTCTACATCTCATTACTTAGTAAGTATAATTGACGGTATTTTACAAAAAACCGATGAACCAGATTCTTGGATTAATCTTATTGCAATAGACCTAAGAAAAACTTTTGATCTAATTTGCCACAATATTCTTGTAAAAAAAAAAAACCTTCTTTGACTAGGTGTGCACTCATTCCTTGTGGGTTTAATTGCTACTTTTCTTTCTGGTAGATATCAACGGACAAAATATAAGTCCACCTACTCCGACCCACTGCCCATTTTTTGTAGACTTCTCAAAGGTACCCTCTTGGGACCATTTTTTTTTTCTTGTCATGATAAATGATTTGGCAACAACACTGGATGACCTCTGTAAGTACATCGACGATCTGTCACTCATGAATGTTGTCGAAAAAACCTCCCAAGCAGAGAAGGCTTACTAATGAATGATATATGTCAAGAGGCAAAGGTGGAAAAAATGACTGTCAACTTTGACAAATCTGTTATTTTAGCCATTTCTGTTTGAAAATCTACGCCAGTTCTTAACCCGCTTATTCCCAGCACCAGTCACGTGACCGAAATCAAACTGCTTTGTGTTCATATCACCTCGGATCTGAAGTTAAATAAACATGTTGATGGTATCTTAAAAAAGCCAATTTGGCCAACAGGTCTCTGAAGTTGTTGGCTCTTCATGGAATCCCTTCACCACACCTCCTACGCATTTATTTCTCTTTTATTAATTCCACACCTTAATACTGTTGCCCTGTATGGTATTTCGGGCTGACTAAGGAACAGTTGGACCGGGTTGAGAGGGTGCAGTACCGTGTCCTCCTAGTAATCTCAAAAGCCCCAAAAGTACCGTACAATATCCCTTCTTAATCAGTTTCAACTTCAAACCCATAGCTCCTATCGTTTAAAACTCGCACTATCCTTTGATAATAAAATCCTGTCCAACCCTAGACACCGAATTATCCTCCCGCCCCAACATCAATCGGCACGGGTAAGGCCAATCATGTCCGTTGCAGAGCCTGTACCTGAACTTCAACCTGTGACCCACCATTTCACCCAGGAGCAAACCACTCCAATTCCCCCAAAAAAAAACACTCAATAATGGCTAAAATCTCTTATCTATTTAAATTCTTTATTTTACACCTAGTGCGCAAACCACTCGGCGAGGATGGCGTTAAAAAGAAAACTTAAGAGGTAAAACGTTGATCAGGCAAGAAGCATTCTATTATATATTTTAGAGATTCAGACAGGCCAGAAACCATTTCAAACCAAGATAATTTTTTTATTCTCTTTTTGAAAGAACCAAGGGAACTCCTACCTCTCATTTCAAGCGGTAGGTATTGTAAGCCTTAGTGCAGACAATGTCAGGCGAAAAACCCGAACTGACTGTTGGCGTATGTCGAATTTGGATCTGTAAAAAAGTCTTGTACTTGGAACATGCTCTTCGGCTACCATACTGAATAGATTCCTAAAAGGCAGTGAAAGCAAGCAGGAGAGGAATTTGAAAGTAAAAACCAAGCTCAGTTCTTCGTCATTTCTAATGGCAAGTTGAACAAGACAAGGAATGATACAATTTTATATGTTGTCTTTTTCAAAATTACCAGTAAGCTCAAGGACCTCAGCAGTCAAACAATCCATCACTGCTTGCAAGGTAACACTTAAGATGAGTTAAATGCGCTTTAAATAATTTCGACTTAGTTCATTTTTAAACACCATAGATAACTCATAAATTCTTTAGATTACTTGCAAACTTTTTTGACCGGTTATAAATGCTGTAGATTATTCATAAGCGCGTTTGGCCACTTGTAAAATCAATACATCACTTATTTGATCACTTGAAAACGGTTGATAGCTTATAATAGCTCTTGAATACTTATAAAAGCCAGGAATTATTATACATGCTTTAAAATCTTTATAATCGCTTTAGTTCGCTTATAAGCGCTTTAAAACACCTATAATACTCAGGCGCATTCAAAGCTCGAGATTACTTATGAACACTTTTTATGATTACTTACAAAGGCTAAAAATGATTGCTTTTGGTTGCTTGTTAACACTCATGAACACTTATAAATGCTTTAGACCGATTATAAGCACCATTGATCAGATTTAAACGTATTAGATCACTTATCAACACTTTAGATAACTTATAAACGCTTAAAGGTAACTTATAAGTGCTTTTGATGACTTGCAGAAACTTTAGACCCCTTATAAAGGCTTTTGATCCCTTAAAAAGGTTTTGTATAGCTTATAAACGCTCTAGTTTTCTTATAAAGGCTTTGAACACCTATACGTAGCCTACAGAATCTCTGAACGCTCTATATCACTTACAAACTCTTTAAAACACACATAAATACTAAGGAACATCTAAAGCATGATATCACTTATAAACACTTTGGGTTACGCAACTGATCACAATTGATCTCTTATAAATACTTAAGTCTCTTATAAATACTTCATATAATAAACAAAAAAAAGTTTCTTTAAATAAAAGTAAGGAGTGACTTTAAAACTTAAAACGAACAGAAATTACCCCGTATATGAAAGGGGCTTTTCCTCCTCAACGCCCCGCTCTTTACGCTAAAGTTTGACTCTTTCTCTTAACTTTACTTTTTAAAACAGTAAAAAACTTTAGCGTAAAGAGCGGGCCGTTGAGGAGGAAAAGCCCCTTTAATATACGGAGTAACTTCTTTTCGTTTTAAGTTTTAATGTCGCTCCTTACTTTCATTTAAAAAAGCTTGTTTTTTTTTGTTTAATTTCTGGACGTTTTTGAATTAATGCATGTTTTGATCTTGGCTCTCCGAACATAAATAATTAAAACGGAATTTGCATATTAATTTTTTTTGGCTAAATAGCTTTTTCATAATTTTAATCGGAAGATTTTGAGAAAAAAGGAGCGAGGAAGGAGGCCTAGTTGTCCTCCAATTTTTTGATTACTTAAAAAGGCAACTATAACTTTTGATTTTTTACGAACGTTTTCATAAGTAAAAAATATACGTAACTTACGAATTAGCTTACGTAGCGAACTTCTGTATTCGTATGTTTTTATTGCGTATATGAGGGGGCTCACCCCTCGTCGATACCTCGCTCTTTACACTAAAGCTTAAATTTTGTCCCAATTCCTTAAGAATGACCCCTGAATCACAAAGGCCGTGGAATAAGTAGTTGTAATTACTAAAAATACTTCAGCGTAAAGAGCGAGGTATTACGAGGAGGTAAACCCCTCATATGCGTTATAATGTCTGTTCGTTTTCAGTTTTAATGCTGCTCCTCACTTTCAGTAGAAAAAAACTTTTCATATTTATTTTTTCATTGTTTTTTTTTAAATAATGCTAGAAAATCCTGCGCCCCCTCCATTGAAAGTCTCTTTCCCCATGAGAAGCTCCTCCATGGAAAGATCCTCCCATTTAACCCCTCCCCTCAACTTCCCCCCTGAAAACCCCCTGAAACCCCCCCCCCCCCTATCTATATGTAAACACAGGTCAAAGTTTGTAACTTGCAGCCCCTCCCAAGGGGACTGCAGGCGAGTAAGTCGTCCCCAAAGACATAGTTATTAGGTTTTTCGACTATGGTGAATAAAATGGCTATCTCAGAATTTTGATCCGGTGACTTTGGGGAAAAAATGAGCGTGGGAGGGGGCCTAGGTGCCGTCCAATTTTTTTGGTCACTTAGAAAGGGCACTAGAACTTTTAATTTCCGTTAGAATTAGCCCTTTCGCAACATTCTAGGACCACTGAGTCGATACGATCAGCCCTGGGAAAAAAAAACAACAAAAAACAAATAAACAAGCATCCGTAATTTGTCTTCTGGCAAAAAATGCGAAATTCCACATTTTTGTATATAGGGGCTTGAAACTTCTACAATAGGGTTCTCTGATACGTTGAATCTGATGGTGTGATTTTCGCTAAGATTATATGACTTTTAGGGGGTGTTTCCCCCTATTTTCTAAAATGAGGCAAAATTTCTCAGGCTCGTAACTTTTGATGGGTAAGACTAATCTTGATGAAACTTATATATTTAAAATCAGCATTAAAATACGGTTCTATTAGTATCAAAATTCCATTTTTTAGAGTTTCGGTTACTATTGAGCCGGGTCGCTCCTTACTACAGTTCGTTACCACGAACTGCTTGACTTGTAAGCACTTTAGATCACTTTTAAACGCTACAGAACACTTTTTAATGCTTTTGATTAGTTATAAATTTTTAAATCACGAACTTTAAATCTTACTTGTACCATCTATTACATAGATCTTACTTTAGATCCTTTATAAACTATTTAAATCACTTACTAATGCTTTTGGTAGCGTAAAACGCATTAGCTTGCGTTTAAACTCTTCAAACTATTTAAACGCTTTAAATCACTTATAATCGCTTTAGATCATTTATAAATGATTTAGGTCATTTATAAACGCCGAAAAATACTTTAAACACTTAGCTCTCTTGTAAACGCTTTTGAAGAATTATAAATGCTTTAGAACGATTAAAAGCACTTTTGATCATTTTTTTAACTTTTGGACACATTACCGACACATTACCGTACGTTTGGATACATTATATCATTCAAAATCACTCGCAAATGCTTTTGATCGCTTAAGAAGGCTTTGGATAATTTACAAACATTCTAGTCAATTAAAAACGCTTTATAATTACTTCTAAACGCTTTAGATCGTATACAAGCACTTTAAATTTCGTATAAACTGCTTCACATCTCACTTTTTTCACATACGTAGGTTATTCTAAAGCATTTGTAAATGATATAAAGCGTTAGATCTCTTATATACACTTCATATCACCTATAAACACTTTGGATCGCTTATAAGCAATTTAGAGCACACGTTAATGCTTTAGAATGGTTGTAAATTTTTTGATCACTTACAAACGCTATCAATTTTTTTATATACGCTTTAGATCACTTATTAATTCTTTCAATCGCTCATAACCGCTTTAGATTGCGTGTAAACTATTCAGATTATTTAAACGCCTCAGATCACTTATAACTAATTTAGATCGCTTATAAATGATTTCGATCACTTATAAATGCTTTAGATCACCTATAAACACTTTCGAAAACTTATAAACGCTTTAAAATCCTTATATATGCTTAGATCTGAAAGTACTTGTTTCTGCCCTGGGATTGATGGATGAAAGACTATCTATCAACACGTGAAAATAACATCATTAGAAAAAGACTTATGCCAGCTTTGCCTCTGACTCAGGCTATCTATCTTGTTTTTTTTTCCCATTAACCATGGCTACTTCATGGCAATTGGATCTCAATTCGAAGTTTAAGAGCTATTTTTAAGCCTTTGTATGTGATCTAAAGAGTTTATTAGTAACCTAAAGTGTTTTTAGGAAATCTAATGCATCTACAACCGTCCTAAATGGTTTAAAACTATTTTAAACCGCTTTTAAGTGATCTTAAGCGTTTACACGTACTTTAAGAAAGGAAATTTTAACATTCGGTTCCCGAGGGTTTGATCCATTTCATGACATTTAAAACTAATCTAAACCGTTTATAAGGGATCTAAAGCGTTTATAAATGATCTAATGCAAAAAAGTTTTCTAAAGCGTTTACGTACGAAAACAAAGAAAGGGAATAAAAAATGAAAAGAGAAAAAACAAATAGGTGAAAAAACGAGGATTTTATCAGCCAGTAGCTAAATATGAAAAACAAGCAAAGCGTTTTTAAGTCTTTATATGTGATCTAAAGAGTTTATTAGTAACCTAAAGTGTTTTTAGGAAATCTAAAGCATCTACAACCGTTCTAAATGGTTTAAAACTATTTTAAACCGCTTTTAAGTGATCTTAAGCGTTTACACGTGCTTTAAGAAAGGAAATTTTAACATTCGGTTCCCGAGGGTTTGATCCATTTCATGACATTTAAAACTGATCTAAACCGTTTATAAGGGATCTAAAGCGTTTATAAATGATCTAAAGCAAAAAAGTTTTCTAAAGCGTTTACGTATGAAAACAAAGAAAGGGAATAAAAAATGAAAAGAGAAAAAACAAATAGGTGAAAAAACGAGGATTTTATCAGCCAGTAGCTAAATGTGAAAAACAAGCAAATATTTCGACAAGGACCTCCGCCAAGTCGTCCTCAGTGCTCAAAAAAAAAAAAAAAAAACAAAGAAAAAAAAAACAACAGCAAAATCTAACCTTTATAAGTGAACTACACGAGAGGAAGACAGATTGGGTATCTGTCTTCCTCTCGTGTAGTTCACTTGTAAAGGTTAGATTTTGTTTTTTCTCTTTTCATTTTTTATCCCCTTTCTTTGTTTTCATACGTCATGCATAGCCAGTATGGTCTCAGAACGTATTTACCTAAAGCGTTTATGAGTGATCTGAAGAATTTATTTATGATCTAAAGCCCTTATTAAAGATCTAAAACGTTTATAAATTATAAATCATTCATAACTATTCTAGAGCACTTTTAAGTGATCTAAAGAAGTTACTAATGCCTTCAGAAGGAAAAATTAACATTGTATTCGCCGAAGATTGATCCTTTTCATGACATTTAAAACTGATCTAATGCGTTTACAAGTGGTCTAAAGTGTTTATAAATGATCTAAAGCAAAGAAGTGATTTAAAGAGTTTAAAAGTAACTTAAAGTGTTTGAAGCAGATATAACGAGTTTAAAAGTGATATAAAGCGTTTATAAGGGATATAAGTGTTTATAAGTCCTCAAAAGGATCTATAAGTGATGTATAGCATTTATAAGCATTTAAAATGTTTATAGATGGTCTAAAGCATTTATAAGCGATACAAGCACTTATAAATGATCTAAAGTATTCTAAGTGGTTCAAAAGTACATGAGTGATTAGAAGCATGAAATCTAATATTATTATTTATGATAAAGAGTTTGCTTGTGATTTCAACCGTTCCGTAGTAGCATAATATTTGTAGGCATGAATATATAATGAGTCGGAGGTAATAGGCTTGGGACTGTCTGTGCAGGATTTCGACTCTTGTTGATAGAAGAGCATCGCCAAGTGCTGAAAACCATGTTGTGACCAAGATGGGCCCAGGATTGCACAAAGCCTCCAACTTACTGGAAGTCCCAGGGACTTCTTGCTGTCCGGTTCTAAGCCGGCTTAAGCGCTTCGGTGTAGACTTGAGAAGATATGTTGGTCCCCATCCTGCACTGGTATCCGGGATCACTGCTTTTCTTGAGGCCAAAATAATTTCAAAGATTTAAAGAACATTAAAATTGGAACTTGGAATGTTACGACGTTAAAAAATGACTATCGCATCGACATTTTGACTGACGAATTCAGACGGTTTGAACTGGATTTATTAGGAGTTTCAGAAACTCATATCCCAGGGGTAGGAAGCATGAAATTAGGTGACATAGAATTTGTTTACTCAGGAAGGAAGGATGGGGTACATAGACAGGGAGTAGGGCTCATGATGAATAAGGAAGCTGCTAAGTCTTGTTTAGGCTGGGAAGGTATTAATAATAGAATACTAATTGCTCATTTTATGACTAAAAAGTTTAGGGTATCAGTTATAGTAGTATATGCCCCCATTGAACCAACTGATGGAGATACTAGTGACTCAGATGAATTTTACTTACAGTTACAGCAGCAAATAGACAGGGTACCAGGTAGAAATATGGTGTTTTTGCTAGGAGATTTTAATGCCCAGGTTGGTAGAAATAGGGATAGATGGTATCATAGCCTAGGTAAATTTGGTGTAGGAAAAGAAAACAGTAATGGCTATAGGCTTTTGCAATTTTGTAGGTATAACAACCTAGTTATAACCAATACGGTGTTTGGTCACAAATGGCCCATAAGTTGACATGGTATTCACGTGATGGTAAGACAGCAAACCTTATTGATTATGTTATTTGGTGTAGGAAAAGAAAACAGTAATGGCTATAGGCTTTTGCAATTTTGTAGGTATAACAACCTAGTTATAACCAATACGGTGTTTGGTCACAAAATGGCCCATAAGTTGACATGGTATTCACGTGATGGTAAGACAGCAAACCTTATTGATTATGTTATTGTAAACAGAAGACTAGTAGGATCAATACAAGATACTAGGGTGTATAGGAGTGCCGTTATTGATGTTAAAAGTAAAGATCACCATCTAGTAGTGTCTAAGGTTAATTTAAAGCTGAAATTTCGGAAGAGTAACTCCCTCCCGGAAAGTTATGATGTTGGTAGACTTCAGGATGAAAATTTGAGAAAAAAATTCCAGGAACAGTTGAGTACTAAACTTGAGGGTTTAAAATTTTACAATGTGGAAGATGGATGGAATAATTTCAGAAAAACAATTTGTGAAGTTGCTGATGGTGTCCTAGGGAAGAGTGCTAAGACAGCAACTAGGAATATTAGTGAAAAAGCTTTAGGTTTAATAGAGAGTAGAAGGGGTTTGTATAAGAATTATCTGAGCGATAGGTCGTATGAAAACAAAAGGAATGTAAAGAAAGTGGAGAAAGCATTAAAATATGAACTAAGGAGATGTGAAATGGAGGCGATGGATAAAATTGCTGAGGATCTGGAAGATGCGGCTAGACGGCATAATAGTAAAATATTATACTGGCATGTTAATAAATTGAAAGGGAGTAGCCAATCCGGACTAGTCCCAGTTAAAGATAGAAATAGGGCCACAATTAGTGATAAGGAAAAAGTTAAAGAAAGATGGGTGGAACATTTTGAGAATGTGCTAAACCGAGATACAGTTGCAGGAAAAGATATAGATGAAAATGAAAAAGTTTGTGATACCTTGGATGTGAAGGAAGATTTGTTTAGTGAGGAAGAATTAGCGACAGTACTAGAAGGATTAAAAAATAATAAGGCCCCAGGTGCTGATAGTATGATTAATGAGTTCCTTAAATATGGTGGCTCTGAGGTTAGGAATAAGCTACTGAAGATTATGAACATGATTTTTGAAAAAGGGGAAGTACCCAATGATTTTAGGAAAACCTTAATTAAACCACTGTATAAGAAAGGTGACAAGAGTGAATGTCGTAATTATCGAGGCATTAGTCTGGTCTCTGTAGGTAGCAAATTACTGAGTAATATGATACTTTTTAGACTGAGACATGCTGTAGACAAAGTTTTAAGGGAAGAACAATGCGGTTTTAGAAAAGGTAGAGGATGTGTCGACCATGTTTTCACTCTTAGGTTAATAATTGAGAAGTCCCTTCGTTGTCAAACACCTTTGGTCCTTAGTTTTATCGATTATGAGCAAGCTTTCGATTCTGTTGATAGAACAGCGTTAACAAAGGTCTTATCGTTATATGGTATACCAGAAAAATACATTAAAGTGATTTGCGCTATGTACGAGAATAATACTGCTGCGGTTAAGGTAGGAAATGAGGTTAGCAACTGGTTTTGTATTAAATCAGGAGTTAAGCAGGGTTGTGTTCTATCCCCCTTTATATGGATCATTTTGATGGACTTCGTTTTAAGGAGCACAGGAAAGGCAATTGGAGACCATGGAATCAAATGGGGAGGAAGAACGCTCCTGGACTTAGATTATGCTGATGATTTAAGCATATTAGATGAAAGTGTGAGCAAAATGAAAGAATTTTTAGAGGTTTTACGAGTTCAGGGTGCTAAAATAGGCTTGAAAATTAATGTTAAGAAGACTAAGTCACTAAGGCTAGGACTAAGTGAAGATGAACAGGTGACCTTAGGTAACGAAAAGATTGATCAGGTTGGGAGCTTCAGTTACCTTGGTAGTATTATTAGTAAAGATGGTGGGAGCAGTGAAGATGTTAAAAGTAGAATAGCTAAAGCTCAGGGTGTTTTTTCACAAAAAAAGTTTGGAAGAATAGAAAGATAAGCCTACAAACCAAGATTAGAATATTGGAAGCTACAGTGATGACAGTGGTCAAATATGGCTCTGAAGCATGGACACTCCGAAAAGCAGATGAGAGTTTACTAGATGTTTTCCAGAGAAATTGCCTACGGATTGTTCTGGGTACCCGGCTGACTGACCGTATTTCAAACAGTAGGTTGTACGAAAAGTGTGGTTCAATCCCGCTTTCTGGGGCTATAATGAAAGAAAGGTTGAGATGGCTAGGCCACGTTCTACGGATGAAGGATGACAGATTACCGAAGATTGTCCTTTTTGGTCAACCGTCTGGGGCTACACGGAAAGCAGGTCGTCCTTGTCTGGGTTGGGAGGATGTCATAAATAAGGATTTAAAGGAAATGGGAACTTCCTGGGAGGGTGTAAAGAGGGAGGCTTTAAATAGATTAGGTTGGAGGAGGAGCGTGCGTAGCTGTGTTGGCCTCAGGCGGCTTGGTGCTGCAGTGAGTTATTAGTAGTAGTAGTAGTAGTAAGTGATCTAAAGCGTTTATTAGTGATCTAAAGTGTTTATAAGAAATTTTAAGAATGTATAAGAGAATTTAAAGTGTAAGCGTTTATAATTGTTTTAAACCATTTAAAAGTGTTCTTAAGCGTTCAAAAATGATATAAACTTTTATGCGTTATCTGAATAATCAAAAGCATTTTATAAGCCTTGATAAGTGATCTAAAGTGTTTATTAGAGATCTAAAACGTTTGCAGTTGATCAAAAGTGCGTATAATCGTTTTAAGGCATTTATAAATCTTCAAAAGCGCTTACAAGTAATCGGAAAAAAATGTCAGTGGATTTGGCGTTTATAAGTAGTCTAAAGCGTTTAGAACTGATCTCGGGATTGTTTTAAAGGGTTTGTAAGTTTTTTGTATGAGTTTGTAACCAAAGAAGTGATGTAAAGTGTTTAAAAGAGACTTAAAGTGTTTGAAACAGATCTAACGAGTTTAAAAGTGATATAAAGCGTTTTTAAGGGATGTAAAGTGTTCGTAAGTCCTCAAAAGGATTTATAAATGATGTTGAGCATTTAAATCTTGTTTTAAAGAGCTTGTAAGCTATCTAGAGCATTTATAAAGATTGTATAGGTGTAAGTCTTTATAAGGGTTCTAGATCATTTAGAGGATATCCAAAACGTTTTTAAGTGATCAAAAATTTTTACATGAGATCTATAAAATCTATAAGTTGTCTATAGCGTTTTTAGTACTGTGAAAAAACATATCAGTATGAAAAACATATCGAGAGGTAGATCCAAAAAATCGGAAATTTACAGGCGTTTAGAAAGAAAATCACATTGATCTGTAAATGGAATTTTGAACAGTGATCTGTGGTTGGAAACTGGAAAAGACATATTCGTTTTCTATAAAACCTTAAGAAATGAGATAATGTATGAATCTAAACTGCTAAAGCAAAAGCCACGAAAAAAACTTTCTGAGGTAAGGAGGAACAAAAGGGACAATTAAATCTATGGTTGGAATAAGTTCCTTTCTTTTTACTTTGGAACAACTTTGTCCAATGGGCAATTTTACTTCGTTTTTCAAAATGGATACATAATTAAATTTGAATATAATTTAAAGAGAGTGCCTAATATCACAAAAAGCATTTGATATCCTTCCACAAAATAGTTTATAGTATTTCTGTGTTGATGGTATACCTGTATATAACCTGTATGAGTCTAAACAATTACAGCAAAATCCGTGAAAAAAACTTTCTTAGGTAAGGATGAAAAAAATGGACAATTAAATCTATGGCTGGAAAAAGGTCTACTGAAACAACTTTGTGGGTTGTTAGCAAAGATATCACTTGCAGCAAAGACGTGGAAAGTGGAATAGCTAGCCTCAAGGTTCTTTTTCCAGTGTTTAAAAAGTTCGGATGAATATTTTAAAAATATGATGATTAATTACTGGTTTAAAATTAATATAAAGAAGACTAGGCTGCCTAGACTAAGAGAATATAAAGATGAAAACTATGTATTAGGTAACAAAAATCAAACATGTGGATAGCTTGAGTTCCACCCTTACGTAGTGATGGCGCGTCCACCCTTACGTAGTGATGGATTTGGGGCTGGGACTGCTTGTTCGGGTTGGCGGTGGTATGAAAGGTATTTTTTTTTTTTTGTAATTGGTTTTCAACAGTTCAGTTATTTATAAGTTTTTAGTTGTTAATACTATTTCATTTTGCAGACAAGTCTGAAACAAAGTTTCAGTTACTTTGTGTGGTCTCTATCAGATTTTAATGATGACGTATACTGGCTTAAAGTATTTAATTAAATTTTGATTTTTCAAAGGAATCTGTCCGTATTACCACAAAAGGCAACTGGGAGGCAAAAATCTTCATTTCTTAACAACAAAGAGGGGAAATTTAAAATCCTAACTTCTTTAGGCTATCGAAATGGTATTTCAGGATTGTTCTGTTACAATGAGGCGGAACAAATTTAATCTTTAAACAACTTTTACTGTTCAAAATATTTTTTTGAGTCTTTCTTTGGCACAGTGGAGAAGAAGTTGATATCTTTACCTTTTTTGCCTGTCATAAAATTTGGGTTTGCTTTTTTTGCGAAGCGGGGTGGTTTTTAAAACATTGTTGTTTTTTAGGGGATTTGTGTAATAGAAAATAAATGATTTGTCTAATAGAAAGTAAATGTGTGACTTCGACTTTTTTGACTTGACTTTTTTTAACATAATAAACAAAAATATAATTCACTATGCTAGGGAAAAACTTAGATTTTGCTTACGCGTAGCACTTAACTATATAAACATTCCTAAAGGCATCCTAAATTAAAAAACAAAAAAAAAATAATAGCTACATAAATGTTTTTAGAAGCATCCTGGACTCATTAGAATAACAATAATAAAAAAGAAAGAAAAGACAATCACCTGCTCTCAAAAACCCCCAGGGTAGAAACCACCATCAAAATACAGCTCTATCCACCCCAACCCCTTCAACCCGCTCCTCCCTCCAGACCTATAACCCATTCACAGTCCCCCCCACCCCCAAGAATAAGAAAAACTAAAAAAAAATAATTCCCCAAGAAATACTACTTTAACTTTTTTTTTTTAATTGTGAGAGGTGCTAAGCCGCCCTGACGCTCACTTGAAGCAAATTCTATTTGGAAGGGCCAAGATACTTCAAAGTAAAACTAGATCTCACTACTTTCAATACCCACAACCAAGTTATTACATCTTCTTGTATCATGATCATGAACAGAACTTCTGATACGGTAAAACTCATTAAAGTTTCCGAGACCAAATTTTGCACAAAATATAACCAATGAGAAGTTCGTGAGGTGCACTATTAGAAGTGCGAAGGTATTATTGGTTCACGTTTTGGATTTCGGTGAGCAAATGGTGACCACTTTACAGCCTATTTCCATCTAATTAAAGATTTGCGTTATATGACATATCGCCTCCTCTGTTCATCCTAAAACATTAAAATAAAGGCCAAAGTCTTCAGCAATATCTGAACTTTAATAAAGGTTTGTATAAGTGTCCACTTGAAACTAAGTATATGAGTCGAAATACTCCTTCAAAGGTCAGAGTAATCTTTTAAGATAACTAGATTTTTGAAAAATTGTTTATAAGAGAAGGCAAATAATTTTGTGATTTTTTTTTTTTATCAAGCCAGTATAGATGGTTCTCTGAATCCTCAATTTTTATAAGCAGAATAGCACTTTGTTTTAACATTCACAATCGAAATGATGAAAAAAAGTGGAAATTCACACCATTTGAGTTAGCCACAGAAACGGAATACAACAAGAATATTACTTCAGAATTTCTCTCCTTCTCAATACCAAACAGTCACAAAATATAGCTATGTTTCTGTATAGAGATTGCACATATTTGTCCATAAAATTGTATAAACTGCTATATATACTGCTCAGAATGTTTATACTTATTTTGATACATGCCATCCAATCATGCTGTTACGAATAGTTTCTAGTATATCAAAATTTTTACAGGACAATTCTTTTAGTTAATGCTAAATACTAAAAGAATTTCTAATGAAAGAATTTCTTTCTAAAGGAATTTCTTAATACCTAATGCTAAAAGACTTTCAAATTCTTATTTTTGTGCTCAACAGACAAATCGAGATTTAAACGTGTGAACTGAATATCTGAACATCTCAAAACTAAAACAAAATTAATTAGAAATCTACCCCAGCGTGAAACCCCGTAAATTTAAATCATTAATCTATACCAATGAAATACAAAAATAAGCAACACATAACTATTTGGTCTTTTTAAGGATATTTCAACTCATGTACTTAGTTTGAAGCACATACCTACATGCTTCCTTATTAGAGCTCATATGTTTTTGACGATTTTTGTCTTTATTCGGATGTTTTAGGATGAATAGAAGAGGAAATACTAACGAAAAGCTCCAAACTGACAGGACCAGCCATTATAAACGTTCACCAAAATATTGAGGTAGATATTGACAGTGTAATAAATAGATATGGCAGCAGAGGAAATAAACAAATAGACTTTTTCTTATAAAATCGTGATTTCAATAATTTAAGCAAAATATATCAAGCTTTTAAAAGTGGAAAGATACGCTACGTTGTTATGAAGTGAAATTTTGATTAGTAGATTTTTGAGATTCCGTCCAAGTTGAAACTGTTTATTAAAACTCTATTGAAAAAAATGGTGAGGATCACTGAGCTGCTTTTCTATCACTTAATTAGCTACTAAATATTTAAAAATAAAACAGAGTTCATCTCCATTTTTGAATCGTTCATCAAGATATGCTAGCACAAACTTGATCAGGCATATAAAGATAGAACCGGCAAGTTTGGCTCCTTGAAGGGATCAGCAGGTTATGTTAGTCATTCTGAGGTAATATCCCCTTGAATCAATGGGTGTATGCACTGCATTCGCTTAAAAAAAAAAAAAAAAAAAAACAGAAGTTGAGCTAGAGAACGTTTGCTGACACCCATAACTTTTATGATCGTGGCCGCAAGAAAATTAGTTATGAGGTCAAATGCTTTCTGAAAGTCGGCTGAAAGTACAAGGTTGACATGAACTGCTACAGACCACAGAACTGAAAAAAAAAGGCTGCAGCGTTGATCCGAAACAAAATCAAAGTTTAATGCAAGAGCTACAGAATGGGACACCTTGTACGCATTTACTCTACTTACAAAATGTAAAAGATCCAGTAGCGAGACTAAATTTTAAATGGTAACAGCAAATTTAAGTTACCAGAATGGTGCATCAACAGATATCTAAAACAGGCTATGACCAGACAATAGTTATTCTTAAATAACGGAAGGCACTCATCTAAATCCCATCTAACATCTATAGCCTTTTTGGCAAAGCAAAATCAGATTTAATCTGTTGAATCACCAACGCGTAAGAAAAATACACGAAAAGTCGGAACACTTATGAGAAGTCTTATATGTTTATTAAGGTCAAAGATTTATAATGCAGTTAAAACCAATAAATTCCAAATGTTTGTGAACAACATCACTTTCAACAGTCAAACTAATTTAAATCAAACAAATGTTTGAACACATTTAACTAACAGTTGAATCAGACTGCATTATCCTTCATTAAACGAGCTTTTCTTTTATATTCCAAGTGAGTTTTCCGTGCACCAACAGTAATACCAAAAATATCCTCATGGTAACGGCCGCTATTCTAAAACAATACACAATTAATTAGAAACGAAGCAACTTTATACTGAAACATCATAAAAATAGATATTATTTCCCTTCCTTTTCTCTGATAGCACAATAGTTGCACCTACTGACAAGTGGCTTTAAGACATATCGACTGATCTTGAAATATGACTATTCCCAAGTTCGATACGACAGCTTGTGATATACTTCTACCCTTGAAATACCATTGAGGAATATAGCCACCTTTATACATGCACAAATAGAGATACACAAAAAAACTGTTCTTGACATAAATGGTTTCACTCTCAAGCAAAAATAAAAACAGAGAGAATTACAAATTTAAAAGTATCTCAGATCCCAGATAACTAGGAGTAGAATAAGCGTTAGGAGTGAAACAAAAAGTTTTTTCGTAAAAAAAAAATCATTCAATAGCGCATACCTAAGTAATACTGCAGATAATATAACGAAGAGGTAACGAAAGCCAAGAGCTCAATTGGCACTTGTGACGAGAGATCGGATCCGGTCCGGTTATGTCAATCACGCATCTAGAACTTATGCTTATTCTCGAACTCGCCAAAGCACTAGAAATCTCCCCAACTCCCCCGAAGAGGTCGGATCTGGTCCGGTTATGTCAATCACGTATCTAGAACTTGTGCTTATTCTTTCCATCAAGTTTTATCCCGATCTCTCCACTCTAAGCGTTTGCCAAGATTTCTGTTTCCCCCATTCACCCCTCAAATGTCCCTGGATCCACTTCGAATTGAAAATAGAACATCTGAGACATAACATCTTTCTATATATCAAGTTTCATTAAGATCTGATCACCCATTAATGAGATAAACATACCTCAATTTTCACAATTTATCCCTCCCAACAGCCTCCCCCAGATGGTCGAATCGGGGAAACAACTATTATCAAGGCAATTTCTGCAGGTCCCTAATACGCCAATTAATTTTCATCGTCCTAGCTCCTCCAGAAGCACCGAAATCGCCAAAGCATTGGAAATCCCCCCACCCAGCTCTGAGACAAGAGATCCTACTGCATATTAAATTTCATCAAGATGCGGTCACCCGTTCATAAGTTAAAAATACCTCATTTTTTCTAATATTTCCGAATCAACCGTCCTTCCACTCCCCCCCCCCCCCAGATGGTCGAATCAGGGAAGCGACTATTTCTAATTTAATTGGTCCGGTCCCAGATACGCCTACCAGCTCTCAGCGATCGCTATATTGATCACGTATCTAGTTTCGAATCTTCTTCGTGTAAAAATTGGGGTGGTCCGGGATTCGAGCCAGAGACCTCTCGCACCCTAAGCGAGATTCATACCACTAGACCAGCAAGCCACACTATCATTCTTCTCAACTATCTCGTTTGCTGGTGGTCGACTCGGTGGACCGACCATTTCTAATTTAGTCTGGTCTGGTCCCTGATAAGCCTGCCAACTTTCATCGTCCTAGATTATCTGGAAGGGCACAAACTAGCAAAACCGGGACCGACAGACGCCCACCAGACAGACAGACAGACATGCAGATAGATCGACGGACAGAAATTGCAATCGCTATACGTCACTTGGTAAATACCAAGTGCCATAAAAAGCAAGTGTAGCTACAGAAAAAAGGTTAATCATTTGATGTCGGACGGGCAGAAAATTGCACACGTAAATGAATAAGAGAAACAAAAAGAGGAACTTGTAACCAGTTCATCCACACACGCGTACCTACACATATAACCCTGTGTTTTAGTTTTGACTCAAGATATCTCGATTGTTTTTTTTCCCATGTTTACTCTGCTCTTGTGAAATTTTAAGTTTTCATGTAAAAATGAATTGCAGTGTATTCTCTTCTTATTTTGTTATACTTTGCAACAGTCATTTTCGCATATGACATGGGATAGATATGAATTATTATCATTACAATACAACTTGTATTTCAAATAACAACCAGGCCAAAAAGACAGGTTATTTAAGAGAATTTTATTATATATCAAAGATACGTCACTTTTATACTAAAATCACCAAGTAAGTTTCTAGTACGATTGTTCCTATAGGACAGTAGTTTATAATCTTTGAATGCATTTTATTTTAAATTCATTTAGAAATATGTCTTTGTCCATACCAAAAAATTTAATACTAGAATGAAAACATATTTTAGTAAAGATTTCAAGGAACCGAGTTCTTTGCTTTTGGAATAACACCTATACATACATTGAAACAGGAGGTGTTTAATTAAAAAAGAGCCAACCTTGGCCCTTGGAAAACTGCAAAGTTTACTTTGCCCAATAAACGAGTCAATCAATGAATACACGTGTTTGAACTAGATGTGATGATCCTTTAATTTTTAAAGTTTAAGATTTAAATATTTTTGTCCCTTGAAATGCTCAGAGGCCAAAGTGATTTGACCAAAGCGACTTAGAAAATAACAAAATAAGAGACATTATTATATCAATCTTGATGAACAAAATGACGGGGTAAAAATAACTTCAGGATTTTTGTTTGTTTGCGCATCTGTTCCAACAGGGACAAGGTCTAACAGCTCATTTAAGTGTAAAATTAGTAAAAATGGCTACTGAAAAATTAATAGTTACTATGTTATTATTGTTATGTAATTTTTAATAGTGAAATTTTTTGACTATTTCTCGTGACAAATCCAGTGGCTATATATCATTGTATGTTTTTTTAGCACTTGGTACTGCGTTCCTATCAACAAGAGTCGAAATTTCACTCAAACTATCCCGATCATATTAGCTCCAACTAGTTATATATTCATGTCCACAGATATTACACTGCAATGGAGGGACAATCCAAATAAATAACAAAGCTAGGAAGAAGTTATTCAGCCTAAAAAAATCTACCAAAACAACCTTAACCCAAGAAAAATACTCCATTATTCAAATACAGTCCAATCTTGTGTAATTTACTAGACTATTAGACTAATAGTACTAGACTATTATTAGTATATTAATAGTAATATACTAGACTATTATTTTCTCAAGGGGTGGCGTAAACCTACATTGAAAGTGGAAAAATTCTGGATGCCATCTTGATAAATAGTTGGTCTTGAATCCTGAAAATTCTAGTCTTTGGATCTAGGACCTTATCCTAGATCTTAGGATCTAGAGTACCGTCTCACCACTCACAAAGAAGTAAAAGTAGTAATATGGTACCCTCTCACTAAAACATCAGCCATATTCCGTCAAAGCTTAGGTCCTGTACTAACAGGGAAACTATTAAATTCAGTGCACAGCTGTGTCGTTTACTAGGCTATTATTTTTTTGAGGGGATGCAACTCTTCAATTTCACCCTGAAACCATGTTTGCAGTCCCCATTCTAGTCAAGCAAGCTCATGAAAAGTCTACTTCAGCATCAATATGAGGACAGACAGGCAAGCTTTCCCTTCCAAGGATGGAGGTAGGAATTTATGACAGAGTGTATGACTCTAGACCATCACACAACATGAAAAGAGCTCCGGTCTTTTATAACCCTCGGCCTATCGTCACGCAAAATTAAGCTTAAAATATGATTTGCAAAAAACTGACGTGATAGGGGTATTTGAATACTATTTTCAACAAATAAGATTCTATAACAAATATTAAAAATTATTTAGCAGTTTTTGATCGCAAGCCTCTAGTACTGATACACGGGGAATTACAAGAAAGTGGCAATAAAAGTCAACGTAACATCTCATGCTCACTCATGCACAAAAGGCAGTATGAAACGTGATTTTTATGCTTTATGAAAGACTTTTGCTGTATGAAAGAGAATATTTAAATTGTATCTGATACTGAAACTTACAATGAGGTTTTCTACAGCCGATGCAGCTTCATCCGCATTGATATTTCCATATTCTTGAAATATTGAAACTACAACCGATTTGACATCATTCGCCATGTAAAAATCTCCACATACATAAATATGACCGCCATGACTATCCAACAATTCATAAATACGACGGGCGTTGGCATCAATCATCATCTTATGTTGTACAAATTCCTGGATAAAAAAATATAAATAAATCCAAACATGGTTCCATCTACAGTCCATTTGACGTTAAGTGAAAAACAGCAAATAAACAAAAGAAGAGTCGAAACTAGTAACGATAGCTTCTTTCCATTAGACATGCAAGTGCCTTCACAAACGAAACTCAAACTGATTATTACCTTTTTTTCTAAGTCTGACTGCTACAAAACAACTATTATTTTTCGCTATTTCCCGAGCTGACCCTTAATTTTTTTCCGATAAATTTTTTCAATTTACGAAAACGAAATTTATTGCACATACTTTATTTAAAAAAAAAAAAAACTTTACGTTGAAATATATCTAATCATTCCATTTGATTTGGCTCTCCGCATAATCACGCATGCTTGTAGGGTAAAGGGATAGGCTTGAAAGTTATGCATTCAAACTTTGCTAAACAATCCCAACCAATCACGGAATTTGATATACTTGGCGCCCCCAGAAAAGCAAGACACCAAAGAAAGTAATATTAAGTATAGTTCTAAACAGGCAAAACCCAAGCAAGAAGCCTTCGAGAACGCCCTTTCCCCCGAAACATTTTTATGTTTACTATGGAATCTATTACCTAACGTTTTCCATTAACTTCACTTTTTTTACCTATCTTCAAAGTCAAAAAAAAATTTTGTGAACGTAAATCTGCCAAGGCCAGATTAAGGCTTTTTCACAATTTGAGAAAAGGAATGAACTCTATGCACAAAAAGAGAAAAAGTAAAAAAAATCTCAAGACAGCACTTACTCTCTCAATTACAACTTCTCGGGAGTAGGCAGTTGCAGCAAGGTCAATAGCGCCCATATTATGATATTTCCACTTCTCCTCTCTGTAAAGATCTAGTTCTTGGGTTCTATACCCTCCATAGAAAATAGCTGCGCCCAGATGTTGTCCAACTAAAATTATATTTGGATTTGTCAATATTGATGTGTTAGCATTATTACAAATTGACACAGAGCGAAATGAATCAGATCAAAAGTAACAATATTAGTCAACAATAAATACCAGCTTTTATCCCAAGTAATCTACAAAGATAGTTGAAAAGGTCGAAAAGTACTCAAAATGGTGAAACAAAAAAAAATTGAGTATCATAAAGATTTTTAAGATTAGAAATTTTCACAATAAGACACATATTTGTGGTCCCGTTTCTTAATTTATCTAGAAAGGGGACTTTGGGCCAATTTAAGGTGTGAGGCTTTGACCCAAACATTGAATATTAAAATTAAGCCCAAACAGCTTGGATTGGATGAAAAAAAAAATTAATAATGATAATAACAGACTACACCTTGTCTGCTAAGTCTGGACCAATCTAATAGGAGATATTGTACAGTTTCTCTAACTTCACATCTTTATATAGCTGGGGAATAGCCTATGGTTATTAACTAAAACTATTTAATTAGACTATTCTTGAAAAAAGTAAGAAATAACATTAGTATATAATTAATAAACTGACACCGAGCCAAAGGCTGACAACTTCTTCAAGACAAGTAAATCGAAAAACAAAAACAAAAACAAAACAATATTAGCCAACAACGGACACTAGATTTTTTCACAAGTAATTCATAAAGACAATGGAAAGGTCAAAAAGTATTAAGAAAAACAATATAATAATAAATAAGGAAAAATGATTTCCAAAAATAAGATGAAAAAAAAACAAACATATTTTTGGTTGCTTTTTTTTTGGATTTCTATATTTCACAGCCTCTTTCTGAAACCATTCCTGAAGTTCTTCTGATTTTCTCAAGGCTCTCGATATTCGATCATAGCTGTTAGATTATATAAAATTACCTTTCATCAGTTCTGCCCGATGCATCCAGAAAGACCTGAATGGTGCGATGCCTGTACCCGGTCCTACCATTATAATTGGTACAGTTGGATTTTCTGGCAAATGAAATCGAGGCTCACTAAAAAACAAGAAAAAATATTTATTGTGTTTTTTTTTGTATAAAAAACTTTGGCTAGCTCTAGTCAGTTAACAGTAAGAATCGTTTCTATTCGGTGTTTTAAGTTGCTTCAACACTAAGTACGTAATTTTCTCTGTCAAGTGTCACAATAAGTACAACCTTTCAATTTTATACAAGTTTTATAAAATCACCCCAATCATCGTCTAAATCATCACAAATTAACTTTTCAAAAATTTGAATGTGTAATACAGATAGAGATTGAAGCTAGCATAAAGCATGAAAGGCTTTCAGGGTAAAGTTTATTAAATATTGCCTTCACAGTTAATCACTTGTTCATCAAGAAATTCAATTTTGTTGCTGCTATATTGACTTTTACCTAATGCAACATAAACTTTAATAGACTGAAAGTCTAAGCTGAGTTTGAGCCTACTTTACATAACATTTGTTACGGAAGAAATTTTCTCCGTAAAGTAACTTTCACATTACGTATGTAATAGGCCATGCTAACTGGCGAAGTTACGTTACGTGTAACCTTTCACACTTAAACAAATCGAACATTAGGTGGGTAACGCAAAAAGTATGTAGCCATTATTTTCATCGTTTAAGGTCATCGCAATTATCATATGCACACTATAAAGAAATAAAAAAATGCAAAATAAAAAATGCAAAAAAAATATAAAGAAAATAAAAAATGCAGGATAGAGATAAAAGATTCAAGCTACTATCAAGCGTGAAAGGCTTTATAGAAATTTCAAAATTTATCGATTGCTCATTCAGAGATTCTGGGTCTGCAAAATTTTGCATCAACCCACAAGAAATCAATCACTGTTATAATGAACTTCCTGAATTTTACAAAAAGGATTGCTTTTCAGCTAGTATTGATCCCATGATCCCAACGGATTTAGGCGGCTAGATTTTTGCACCCTAGATATTGAGTAATATATTATATATATATATATATATATATATATACTAGCTGTTGGGGTGGCGCTTCGCGCCACCCCAACACCTAGTTGGTGGGGCGCTTCGCGCCCCCCCAAGCCCCCCCGCGCGCGTAAGTCGTTACGCGCCATATTAGTTACGCGCCATTGTAGTTGTGTCCCTGTGTCCCACCTGTGAATATAGATAGATTTATATATGTGTTTCAAACTACGTAAAAATTGCGAATATACAAC
>NC_088874.1:10262009-10396990 GCF_032884065.1 Artemia franciscana | reverse complement strand
TATATATATATATATATATATATATATATATATATATATATATATATATATATATATATATATATATATATATATATATATATATATATATATATATATATATATATATATATATAATGTATTACTCAATATCTAGGGTGAAAAAATCTAGCCGCCTAAATCCGTTGGGATCATGGGATCAATACTAGCTGAAAAGCAATCCTTTTTGTAAAATTCAGGAAGTTCATTATAACAGTGATTGATTTCTTGTGGGTTGATGCAAAATTTTGCAGACCCAGAATCTCTGAATGAGCAATCGATAAATTTTGAAATTTCTATAAAGCCTTTCACGCTTGATAGTAGCTTGAATCTTTTATCTCTATCCTGCATTTTTTATTTTCTTTATATTTTTTTTTTTTTG
The DNA here is from genome assembly GCF_032884065.1 of Artemia franciscana. Lineage (NCBI taxonomy): Eukaryota > Metazoa > Arthropoda > Branchiopoda > Anostraca > Artemiidae > Artemia > Artemia franciscana. Next base: position 10,396,590 of record NC_088874.1, on the reverse strand, counting down.
CGTTTTTTATTTTGCATTTTTTGTTTCTTTATAGTGTGCATATGATAATTGCGATGACCTTAAACGATGAAAATAATGGCTACATACTTTTTGCGTTACCCACCTAATGTTCGATTTGTTTAAGTGTGAAAGGTTACACGTAACGTAACTTCGCCAGTTAGCATGGCCTATTACGTACGTAATGTGAAAGTTACTTTACGGAGAAAATTTCTTCCGTAACAAATGTTATGTAAAGTAGGCTCAAATTCAACTTAGAATTTCAGTTTATTAAAGTTTATGTTGCATTAGGTAAAAGTCAATATAGCAGCAACAAAATTGAATTTCTTGATGAACAAGTGATTAACTGTGAAGGCAATATTTTATAAACTTTACCCTGAAAGCCTTTCATGCTTTATGCTAGCTTCAATCTCTATCTCTATTACACATTCAAATTTTTGAACAGTTAATTTGTGATGATTTAGACAATGATTGGGGGTATTTTATAAAACTTGTATAAAATTGAAAGGTTGTACTTATTGTGACACTTGACAGAGAAAATTACGTACTTAGTGTTGAAGCAACTTAAAACACCGAATAGAAACGATTCTTACTCTTAACTGACTAGAGCTAGCTAAAGTTTTTTATATAAAAAAAACACTATAAAGATTTTTTTTGTTTTTTAGTGAGCCTCGATTTCATTTGCCAGAAAATCCAACTGTACCAATTATAATGGTAGGACCGGGTACAGGCATCGCACCATTCAGGTCTTTCTGGATGCATCGGGCAGAACTGATGAAAGGTAATTTTATATAATCTAACAGCTATGATCGAATATCGAGAGCCTTGAGAAAATAAGAAGAACTTCAGGAATGGTTTCAGAAAGAGGCTGTGAAATGTCGAAATCCAAAAAAAAAAAGCAACCAAAAATATGTTTGTTTTTTTTTCACCTTATTTTTGGAAATCATTTTTCTTTATTTATTATTATATTGTTTTTCTTAATACTTTTTGACCTTTCCCATTGTCTTTATGAATTACTTGTGAAAAAATCTGGTGTCCATTGTTGGCTAATATTGTTTTGTTTTTGTTTTTCGATTTACTTGCCTTGAAGAAGTTGTCAGCCTTTGGCTCGGTGTCAGTTTATGAATTATATACTAATGTTATTTCTTACTTTTTTCAAGAATAGTCTAATTAAATAGTTTTAGTTAATAACCATAGGCTATTCCCCAGCTATATCAAGATGTGAAGTTAGAGAAACTGTACAATATCTCCTATTAGATTGGTCCAGACTTAGCAGATAAGGTGTAGTCTGTTATTATCATTATTAATTTTTTTTTCATCCAATCCAAGCTGTTTGGGCTTAATTTTAATATTCACTGTTTGGGTCAAAGCCTCACACCTCAAATTGGCCCAAAGTCCCCTTTCTAGATAAATTAAGAAACGGGACCACAAATATGTGTCTTATTGTGAAAATTTCTAATCTTAAAAATCTTTATGATACTCACTTTTTTTTATTTCACCATTTTGAGTACTTTTCGACCTTTTCAACTATCTTTGTAGATTACTTGGGATAAAAGCTGGTATTCATTGTTGACTAATATTGTTACTTTTGATCTGATTCATTTCACTCTGTGTCAATTTGTAATAATGCTAACACATCAATAGTGACAAATCCAAATATAATTTTAGTTGGACAACATCTGGGTGCAGCTATTTTCTATGGAGGGTATAGAACCCAAGAACTAGATCTTTACAGAGAGGAGAAGCCATACAATTTCCGAGTATTTGAAAGCCATCTCTTTACAGAGAATATGAAAGCCATACAATTTCCCGATGCATATAGCTCTGAAGGTTTACAAGGATGTGCCCCAGATCGGGTGTTCGTGAACATTCGATCATCCAAGTGGAGACCTGAATGCAAACCTGAAATTTTATTCGGTTACGATCAGGTACGTGCAGCCTTTATTTTAATGTTTTAAGGAGGCCGTTTGTCACCGTTAATTTTTGGGAAGAATCTTTAGAACTTAATTTTCTTTCGGAGAAATTCTAGGAAGTCAAGATAAAATTAGGGATTCGTGAAAGAGCTGCAATTGAGTTGATTAATTTGTAATGTATTTGGTATTAGTAGTGTATTGGTATTTGTAATGTAGATGAAGCCGTGTTTGGATTTAGTAATAATTTTTTTCCAGGTCCTGATGCAGATGAAGATCAGAAGTAACAAACGTCGAATCTATAGTTTCTTGAAAAATAGTCGTGGCGGTCATATTTATGTATGTGGAGATTTTTACATGGCGAATGATGTCAAATCGGTTATAGTTTCAATATTTCAAGAATATGGAAATATCAACGCGGATGAAGCTGCATCGGCTGTAGAAAACCTCATTGTAAGTTTTATTATCAGATACAATTTAAATATTCTCTTTCATACAGCAAAAGTCTTTCATAAAGCATAAAATCACGTTTCATACTGCCTTTTGTGCATGAGTGAGCATGAGATGTTACGTTGACTTTTATTGCCACTTTCTTGTAATTCCCCATGTATCAGTAATAGAGGCTTGCGATCAAAAACTGCTTAATAATTTTTTATATTTGTTATAGAATCTTATTTGTTGAAAATAGTATTCAAATACCCCTATGACGTCAGTTTTTTTGCAAATCATATTTTAAGCTTAATTTTGCGTGAGGATAGGCCAAGGGGTATAAAAGACCGGAGCTCTTTTCATGTTGTGTGATGGTCTAGAGTCATACACTCTGTCATAAATTCCTACTTCCATCCTTGGATGGGAAAGCCTGCCTGTCTGTCCTTATATTGATGCTGAAGTAGACTTTTCATGAGCTTGCTTGACTAGAATGGGGACTGCAAACATGGCTTCAGGGTGAAATTGAAGAGTTGCATCCCCTCAAAAAAATAATAGCCTAGTAAACGACACAGCTGTGCACTGAATTTAATAGTTTCCCTGTTAGTACAGGACCTAAGCTTTGACGGAATATGGCTGATGTTTTAGTGAGAGGGTACCATATTACTACTTTTACTTCTTTGTGAGTGGTGAGACGGTACTCTAGATCCTAAGATCTAGGATAAGGTCCTAGATCCAAAGACTAGAATTTTCAGGATTCAAGACCAACTATTTATCAAGATGGCATCCAGAATTTTTCCACTTTCAATGTAGGTTTACGCCACCCCTTGAGAAAATAATAGTCTAGTATATTACTATTAATATACTAATAATAGTCTAGTATATTATCTAGTACTATTAGTCTAATAGTCTAGTAAATTACACAAGATTGGACTGTATTTGAATAATGGAGTATTTTTCTTGGGTTAAGGTTGTTTTGGTAGATTTTTTTAGGCTGAATAACTTCTTCCTAGCTTTGTTATTTATTTGGATTGTCCCTCCATTGCAGTGTAATATCTGTGGACATGAATATATAACGAGTTGGAGCTAATATGATCGGGATAGTTTGAGTGAAATTTCGACTCTTGTTGATAGGAACGCAGTACCAAGTGCTAAAAAAACATACAATGATATATATCCACTGGATTTGTCACGAGAAATAGTCAAAAAATTTCAGTATTAAAAATTACATAACAATAATAACATAGTAACTATTAATTTTTCAGCAGTCATTTTTACTAATTTTATACTTAAATGAGCTGTTAGACCTTGTCCCTGTTGGAACAGATGCGCAAACAAACAAAAATCCTGAAGTTATTTTTACCCCGTCATTTTGTTCATCAAGATTGATATAATAATGTCTCTTATTTTGTTATTTTCTAAGTCGCTTTGGTCAAATCACTTTGGCCTCTGAGCATTTCAAGGGACAAAAATATTTAAATCTTAAACTTTAAAAATTAAAGGATCATCACATCTAGTTCAAACACGTGTATTCATTGATTGACTCGTTTATTGGGCAAAGTAAACTTTGCAGTTTTCCAAGGGCCAAGGTTGGCTCTTTTTTAATTAAACACCTCCTGTTTCAATGTATGTATAGGTGTTATTCCAAAAGCAAAGAACTCGGTTCCTTGAAATCTTTACTAAAATATGTTTTCATTCTAGTATTAAATTTTTTGGTATGGACAAAGACATATTTCTAAATGAATTTAAAATAAAATGCATTCAAAGATTATAAACTACTGTCCTATAGGAACAATCGTACTAGAAACTTACTTGGTGATTTTAGTATAAAAGTGATGTATCTTTGATATATAATAAAATTCTCTTAAATAACCTGTCTTTTTGGCCTGGTTGTTATTTGAAATACAAGTTGTATTGTAATGATAATAATTCATATCTATCCCATGTCATATGCGAAAATGACTGTTGCAAAGTATAACAAAATAAGAAGAGAATACACTGCAATTCATTTTTACATGAAAACTTAAAATTTCACAAGAGCAGAGTAAACATGGGAAAAAAAACAATCGAGATATCTTGAGTCAAAACTAAAACACAGGGTTATATGTGTAGGTACGCGTGTGTGGATGAACTGGTTACAAGTTCCTCTTTTTGTTTCTCTTATTCATTTACGTGTGCAATTTTCTGCCCGTCCGACATCAAATGATTAACCTTTTTTCTGTAGCTACACTTGCTTTTTATGGCACTTGGTATTTACCAAGTGACGTATAGCGATTGCAATTTCTGTCCGTCGATCTATCTGCATGTCTGTCTGTCTGTCTGGTGGGCGTCTGTCGGTCCCGGTTTTGCTAGTTTGTGCCCTTCCAGATAATCTAGGACGATGAAAGTTGGCAGGCTTATCAGGGACCAGACCAGATTAAATTAGAAATGGTCGGTCCACCGAGTCGACCACCAGCAAACGAGATAGTTGAGAAGAATGATAGTGTGGCTTGTTGGTCTAGTGGTATGAATCTCGCTTAGGGTGCGAGAGGTCTCGGGCTCGAATCCCGGACCACCCCAATTTTTACATGAAGAAGATTCGAAACTAGATACGTGATCAATATAGCGATCGCTGAGAGCTGGTTGGCGTATCTGGGACCAGACCAATTAAATTAGAAATAGTCGCTTCCCTGATTCGACCATCTGGGGGGGGGGAGTGGAAGGACGGTTGATTCGGAAATATTAGAAAAAATGAGGTATTTTTAACTTATGAACGGGTGACCGCATCTTGATGAAATTTAATATGCAGTAGGATCTCTTGTCTCAGAGCTGGGTGGGGGGATTTCCAATGCTTTGGCGATTTCGGTGCTTCTGGAGGAGCTAGGACGATGAAAATTAATTGGCGTATTAGGGACCTGCAGAAATTGCCTTGATAATAGTTGTTTCCCCGATTCGACCATCTGGGGGAGGATGTTGGGAGGGATAAATTGTGAAAATTGAGGTATGTTTATCTCATTAATGGGTGATCAGATCTTAATGAAACTTGATATATAGAAAGATGTTATGTCTCAGATGTTCTATTTTCAATTCGAAGCGGATCCAGGGACATTTGAGGGGTGAATGGGGGAAACAGAAATCTTGGCAAACGCTTAGAGTGGAGAGATCGGGATAAAACTTGATGGAAAGAATAAGCGCAAGTTCTAGATACGTGATTGACATAACCGGACCAGATCCGACCTCTTCGGGGGAGTTGGGGAGATTTCTAGTGCTTTGGCGAGTTCGAGAATAAGCATAAGTTCTAGATGCGTGATTGACATAACCGGACCGGATCCGATCTCTCGTCACAAGTGCCATATGAGCTCTTGGCTTTCGTTACCTCTTCGTTATATTATCTGCAGTATTACTTAGGTATGCGCTATTGAATGATTTTTTTTTTACGAAAAAACTTTTTGTTTCACTCCTAACGCTTATTCTACTCCTAGTTATCTGGGATCTGAGATACTTTTAAATTTTTAATTCTCTCTGTTTTTATTTTTGCTTGAGAGTGAAACCATTTATGTCAAGAACAGTTTTTTTGTGTATCTCTATTTGTGCATGTATAAAGGTGGCTATATTCCTCAATGGTATTTCAAGGGTAGAAGTATATCACAAGCTGTCGTATCGAACTTGGGAATAGTCATATTTCAAGATCAGTCGATATGTCTTAAAGCCACTTGTCAGTAGGTGCAACTATTGTGCTATCAGAGAAAAGGAAGGGAAATAATATCTATTTTTATGATGTTTCAGTATAAAGTTGCTTCGTTTCTAATTAATTGTGTATTGTTTTAGAATAGCGGCCGTTACCATGAGGATATTTTTGGTATTACTGTTGGTGCACGGAAAACTCACTTGGAATATAAAAGAAAAGCTCGTTTAATGAAGGATAATGCAGTCTGATTCAACTGTTAGTTAAATGTGTTCAAACATTTGTTTGATTTAAATTGGTTTGACTGTTGAAAGTGATGTTGTTCACAAACATTTGGAATTTATTGGTTTTAACTGCATTATAAATCTTTGACCTTAATAAACATATAAGACTTCTCATAAGTGTTCCGACTTTTCGTGTATTTTTCTTACGCGTTGGTGATTCAACAGATTAAATCTGATTTTGCTTTGCCAAAAAGGCTATAGATGTTAGATGGGATTTAGATGAGTGCCTTCCGTTATTTAAGAATAACTATTGTCTGGTCATAGCCTGTTTTAGATATCTGTTGATGCACCATTCTGGTAACTTAAATTTGCTGTTACCATTTAAAATTTAGTCTCGCTACTGGATCTTTTACATTTTGTAAGTAGAGTAAATGCGTACAAGGTGTCCCATTCTGTAGCTCTTGCATTAAACTTTGATTTTGTTTCGGATCAACGCTGCAGCCTTTTTTTTTCAGTTCTGTGGTCTGTAGCAGTTCATGTCAACCTTGTACTTTCAGCCGACTTTCAGAAAGCATTTGACCTCATAACTAATTTTCTTGCGGCCACGATCATAAAAGTTATGGGTGTCAGCAAACGTTCTCTAGCTCAACTTCTGTTTTTTTTTTTTTTTTTTTTTTTTTTTTTTTTTTTTTTTTTTTTTTTTAAGCGAATGCAGTGCATACACCCATTGATTCAAGGGGATATTACCTCAGAATGACTAACATAACCTGCTGATCCCTTCAAGGAGCCGAACTTGCCGGTTCTATCTTTATATGCCTGATCAAGTTTGTGCTAGCATATCTTGATGAACGATTCAAAAATGGAGATGAACTCTGTTTTATTTTTAAATATTTAGTAGCTAATTAAGTGATAGAAAAGCAGCTCAGTGATCCTCACCATTTTTTTCAATAGAGTTTTAATAAACAGTTTCAACTTGGACGGAATCTCAAAAATCTACTAATCAAAATTTCACTTCATAACAACGTAGCGTATCTTTCCACTTTTAAAAGCTTGATATATTTTGCTTAAATTATTGAAATCACGATTTTATAAGAAAAAGTCTATTTGTTTATTTCCTCTGCTGCCATATCTATTTATTACACTGTCAATATCTACCTCAATATTTTGGTGAACATTTATAATGGCTGGTCCTGTCAGTTTGGAGCTTTTCGTTAGTATTTCCTCTTCTATTCATCCTAAAACATCCGAATAAAGACAAAAATCGTCAAAAACATATGAGCTCTAATAAGGATGCATGTAGGTATGTGCTTCAAACTAAGTACATGAGTTGAAATATCCTTAAAAAGACCAAATAGTTATGTGTTGCTTATTTTTGTATTTCATTGGTATAGATTAATGATTTAAATTTACGGGGTTTCACGCTGGGGTAGATTTCTAATTAATTTTGTTTTAGTTTTGAGATGTTCAGATATTCAGTTCACACGTTTAAATCTCGATTTGTCTGTTGAGCACAAAAATAAGAATTTGAAATTCTTTTAGCATTAGGTATTAAGAAATTCCTTTAGAAAGAAATTCTTTCATTAGAAATTCTTTTAGTATTTAGCATTAACTAAAAGAATTGTCCTGTAAAAATTTTGATATACTAGAAACTATTCGTAACAGCATGATTGGATGGCATGTATCAAAATAAGTATAAACATTCTGAGCAGTATATATAGCAGTTTATACAATTTTATGGACAAATATGTGCAATCTCTATACAGAAACATAGCTATATTTTGTGACTGTTTGGTATTGAGAAGGAGAGAAATTCTGAAGTAATATTCTTGTTGTATTCCGTTTCTGTGGCTAACTCAAATGGTGTGAATTTCCACTTTTTTTCATCATTTCGATTGTGAATGTTAAAACAAAGTGCTATTCTGCTTATAAAAATTGAGGATTCAGAGAACCATCTATACTGGCTTGATAAAAAAAAATCACAAAATTATTTGCCTTCTTTTATAAACAATTTTTCAAAAATCTAGTTATCTTAAAAGATTACTCCGACCTTTGAAGGAGTATTTCGACTCATATACTTAGTTTCAAGTGGACACTTATACAAACCTTTATTAAAGTTCAGATATTGCTGAAGACTTTGGCCTTTATTTTAATGTTTTAGGATGAACAGAGGAGGCGATATGTCATATAACGCAAATCTTTAATTAGATGGAAATAGGCTGTAAAGTGGTCACCATTTGCTCACCGAAATCCAAAACGTGAACCAATAATACCTTCGCACTTCTAATAGTGCACCTCACGAACTTCTCATTGGTTATATTTTGTGCAAAATTTGGTCTCGGAAACTTTAATGAGTTTTACCGTATCAGAAGTTCTGTTCATGATCATGATACAAGAAGATGTAATAACTTGGTTGTGGGTATTGAAAGTAGTGAGATCTAGTTTTACTTTGAAGTATCTTGGCCCTTCCAAATAGAATTTGCTTCAAGTGAGCGTCAGGGCGGCTTAGCACCTCTCACAATTAAAAAAAAAAGTTAAAGTAGTATTTCTTGGGGAATTATTTTTTTTTTAGTTTTTCTTATTCTTGGGGGTGGGGGGACTGTGAATGGGTTATAGGTCTGGAGGGAGGAGCGGGTTGAAGGGGTTGGGGTGGATAGAGCTGTATTTTGATGGTGGTTTCTACCCTGGGGGTTTTTGAGAGCAGGTGATTGTCTTTTCTTTCTTTTTTATTATTGTTATTCTAATGAGTCCAGGATGCTTCTAAAAACATTTATGTAGCTATTATTTTTTTTTATTTTTTTAATTTAGGATGCCTTTAGGAATGTTTATATAGTTAAGTGCTACGCGTAAGCAAAATCTAAGTTTTTCCCTAGCATAGTGAATTATATTTTTGTTTATTATGTTAAAAAAAGTCAAAGTCAAGTCAAAAAAGTCGAAGTCACACATTTACTTTCTATTAGACAAATCATTTATTTTCTATTACACAAATCCCCTAAAAAACAACAATGTTTTAAAAACCACCCCGCTTCGCAAAAAAAGCAAACCCAAATTTTATGACAGGCAAAAAAGGTAAAGATATCAACTTCTTCTCCACTGTGCCAAAGAAAGACTCAAAAAAATATTTTGAACAGTAAAAGTTGTTTAAAGATTAAATTTGTTCCGCCTCATTGTAACAGAACAATCCTGAAATACCATTTCGATAGCCTAAAGAAGTTAGGATTTTAAATTTCCCCTCTTTGTTGTTAAGAAATGAAGATTTTTGCCTCCCAGTTGCCTTTTGTGGTAATACGGACAGATTCCTTTGAAAAATCAAAATTTAATTAAATACTTTAAGGCAGTATACGTCATCATTAAAATCTGATAGAGACCACACAAAGTAACTGAAACTTTGTTTCAGACTTGTCTGCAAAATGAAATAGTATTAACAATTAAAAACTTATAAATAACTGAACTGTTGAAAACCAATTACAAAAAAAAAAAAATACCTTTCATACCACCGCCAACCCGAACAAGCAGTCCCAGCCCCAAATCCATCACTACGTAAGGGTGGACGCGCCATCACTACGTAAGGGTGGAACTCAAGCTATCCACATGTTTGATTTTTGTTACCTAATACATAGTTTTCATCTTTATATTCTCTTAGTCTAGGCAGCCTAGTCTTCTTTATATTAATTTTAAACCAGTAATTAATCATCATTTTATCATCATATTTTTAAAATATTCATCCGAACTTTTTAAACACTGGAAAAAGAACCTTGAGGCTAGCTATTCCACTTTCCACGTCTTTGCTGCAAGTGATATCTTTGCTAACAACCCACAAAGTTGTTTCAGTAGACCTTTTTCCAGCCATAGATTTAATTGTCCATTTTTTTCATCCTTACCTAAGAAAGTTTTTTTCACGGCTTTTGCTGTAATTGTTTAGACTCATACAGGTTATATACAGGTATACCATCAACACAGAAATACTATAAACTATTTTGTGGAAGGATATCAAATGCTTTTTGTGATATTAGGCACTCTCTTTAAATTATATTCAAATTTAATTATGTATCCATTTTGAAAAACGAAGTAAAATTGACCATTGGACAAAGTTGTTCCAAAGTAAAAAAAAAAGGAACTTATTCCAACCATAGATTTAATTGTCCCTTTTGTTCCTCCTTACCTCAGAAAGTTTTTTTCGTGGCTTTTGCTTTAGCAGTTTAGATTCATACATTATCTCATTTCTTAAGGTTTTATAGAAAACGAATATGTCTTTTCCAGTTTCCAACCACAGATCACTGTTCAAAATTCCATTTACAGATCAATGTGATTTTCTTTCTAAACGCCTGTAAATTTCCGATTTTTTGGATCTACCTCTCGATATGTTTTTCATACTGATATGTTTTTTCACAGTACTATAAACGCTATAGACAACTTATAGATTTTATAGATCTCATGTAAAAATTTTTGATCACTTAAAAACGTTTTGGATATCCTCTAAATGATCTAGAACCCTTATAAAGACTTACACCTATACAATCTTTATAAATGCTCTAGATAGCTTACAAGCTCTTTAAAACAAGATTTAAATGCTCAACATCATTTATAAATCCTTTTGAGGACTTACGAACACTTTACATCCCTTAAAAACGCTTTATATCACTTTTAAACTCGTTAGATCTGTTTCAAACACTTTAAGTCTCTTTTAAACACTTTACATCACTTCTTTGGTTACAAACTCATACAAAAAACTTACAAACTCTTTAAAACAATCCCGAGATCAGTTCTAAACGCTTTAGACTACTTATAAACGCCAAATCCACTTACATTTTTTTCCGATTACTTGTAAGCGCTTTTGAAGATTTATAAATGCCTTAAAACGATTATAAGCACTTTTGATCAACTGTAAACGTTTTAGATCTCTAATAAACACTTTAGATCACTTATCAAGGCTTATAAAATGCTTTTGATTATTCAGATAACGCATAAAAGTTTATATCATTTTTGAACGCTTAAGAACACTTTTAAATGGTTTAAAACAATTATAAACGCTTACACTTTAAATTCTCTTATACATTCTTAAAATTTCTTATAAACACTTTAGATCACTAATAAACGCTTTAGATCACTTATAAACGGTTGAAATCACAAGCAAACTCTTTATCATAAATAATAATATTAGATTTCATGCTTCTAATCACTCATGTACTTTTGAACCACTTAGAATACTTTAGATCATTTATAAGTGCTTGTATCGCTTATAAATGCTTTAGACCATCTATAAACATTTTAAATGCTTATAAATGCTATACATCACTTATAGATCCTTTTGAGGACTTATAAACACTTATATCCCTTATAAACGCTTTATATCACTTTTAAACTCGTTATATCTGCTTCAAACACTTTAAGTTACTTTTAAACTCTTTAAATCACTTCTTTGCTTTAGATCATTGATAAACACTTTAGACCACTTGTAAACGCATTAGATCAGTTTTAAATGTCATGAAAAGGATCAATCTTCGGTGAATACATTGTTAATTTTTCCTTCTGAAGGCATTAGTAACTGCTTTAGATCACTTAAAAGTGCTCTAGAATAGTTATGAATGATTTATAATTTATAAACGTTTTAGATCTTTAATAAGGGCTTTATATCATAAATAAATTCTTCAGATCACTCATAAACGCTTTAGGTAAATACGTTCTGAGACCATACTGGCTATGCATGACGTATGAAAACAAAGAAAGGGAATAAAAAATGAAAAGAGAAAAAACACATAGGTGAAAAAACGAGGATTTTATCAGCCAGTAGCTAAATGTGAAAAACAAGCAAATATTTCGACAAGGACCTCCGCCAAGTCGTCCTCAGTGCTCAAAAAAAAAAAAAAAACAAGGAAAAAAAAATAACAGCAAAATCTAACCTTTATAAGTGAACTACACGAGAGGAAGACAGATACTCAATTTATTAGGTTACTAATAAACGGAGTTTATTAGGTTACTAATAAACTCTTTAGATCACATATAAAGGCTTAAAAATAGCTCTTAAACTTCGAATTGAGATCCAATTGCCATGAAGTAGCCATGGTTAATGAAAAAAAAAAAAAAAGATAGATAGCCTGAGTCAGAGGCAAAGCTGGCATAAGTCTTTTTCTAATGATGTTATTTTCACTTGTTGATAGATAGTCTTTCATCCATCAATCCCAGGGCAGAAACAAGTGCTTTCAGATATAGGCTTATATAAGGAACTTAAAGCGTTTTTAAGTTTTCGAAAGTGTTTATAGGTGATCTAAAGCATTTATAAGTGATCGAAATCATTTATAAGCGATCTAAATTAGTTATAAGTGATCTGAGGCGTTTAAATAATCTGAAGAGTTTACACGCAATCTAAAGCGGTTATGAGCGATTGAAAGAATTAATAAGTGATCTAAAGCGTATATAAAAAATTGAAAGCGTTTGTAAGTGATCAAAAAATTTACAACTATTCTAAAGCATTAACGTGTGCTCTAAATTGCTTATAAGCGATCCAAGAGCGTTTATAAGCTATACAAAACCTTTTTAAGGGATCAAAAGCCTTTATAAGGGGTCTAAAGTTTTTGCAAGTCATCAAAAGCACTTATAAGTTACCTTTAAGCGTTTATAAGTTATCTAAAGTGTTGATAAGTGATCTAATACGTTTAAAACTGATCAATGGTGCTTTAATCGGTCTAAAGCATTTATAAGTGTTCATGAGTGTTAACAAGCAACCAAAAGCAATCATTTTTAGCCTTTGTAAGTAATCATAAAAAGTGTTCATAAGTAATCTCGAGCTTTGAATGCGCCTCAGTATTATAGGTGTTTTAAAGCGCTTATAAGCGAACTAAAGCGTTTATAAAGATTTTAAAGCATGTATAATAATTCCTGGCTTTTATAAGTATTCAAGAGCTATTATAAGCTATCAACCGTTTTCAAGTGATCAAATAAGTAATGTATTGATTTTACAAGTGGCCAAACGTGCTTATGAATAATCTACAGCATTTATAACCGGTCAAAAAAGTTTACAAGTAATCTAAAGAATTTATGAGTCATCTATGGTGTTTAAAAATGAACTAAGACGAAATTATTTAAAGCGCATTTAACTCATCTTAAGTGTTACCTTGCAAGCAGTGATGGATTGTTTGACTGCTGAGGTCCTTGAGCTTACTGGTAATTTTGAAAAAGACAACATATAAAATTGTATCATTCCTTGTCTTGTTCAACTTGCCATTAGAAATAACGAAGAACTAAGCTTGGTTTTTACTTTCAAATTCCTCTCCTGCTTGCTTTCACTGCCTTTTAAGGAATCTATTCAGAATGGTAGCCGAAGAGCATGTTCCAAGTACAAGACTTTTTTACAGATCCATATTCGATATACGCCAACAGTCAGTTCGGGTTTTTCGCCTGACATTGTCTGCACTAAGGCTTACAATACCTACCGCTTGAAATGAGAGGTCGGAGTTCCCTTGGTTCTTTCAAAAAGAGAATAAAAATATTATCTTGTTTTGAAATGGTTTCTGGCCTGTCTGAATCTCTAAAATATATAATAGAATGCTTCTTGCCTGATCAACGTTTTAGCTCTAAAGTTTTCTTTTTAACGCCATCCTCGCCGAGTGGTTTGCGCACTAGGTGTAAAATAAAGAATTTAAATAGATAAGAGATTTTAGCCATTATTGAGTGTTTTTTTGGGGGGGAATTGGAGTGGTTTGCTCCTGGGTGAAATGGTGGGTCACAGGTTGAAGTTCAGGTACAGGCTCTGCAACGGACCTGATTGGCCTTACCCGTGCCGATTGATGTTGGGGCGGGAGGATAATTCGGTGTCTAGGGTTGGACAGGATTTTATTATCAAAGGATAGTGCGAGTTTTAAACGATAGGAGCTATGGGTTTGAAGTTGAAACTGATTAAGAAGGGATATTGTACGGTACTTTTGGGGCTTTTGAGATTACTAGGAGGACACGGTATTGCACCCTCTCAACCCGGTCCAACTGTTCCTTAGTCAGCCCGAAATGCCATACAGGGCAACAGTACTAAGGTGTGGCCTTAATAAAAGAGAAATAAATGCGTAGGAGGTGTGGTGAAGGGATTCCATGAAGAGCCAACAACTTCAGAGACCTGTTGGCCAAATTGGCTTTTTTAAGATACCATCAACATGTTTATTTAACTTCAGATCCGAGGTGATATGAACACCAAGCAGTTTGATTTCGGTCACGTGACTGGCGCTGGGAATAAGCGGGTTAGGAACTGGCGTAGATTTTCAAACAGAAATGGCTAAAATAACAGATTTGTCAAAGTTGACAGTCATTTTTTCCACCTTTGCCTCTTGACATATATCATTCATTAGTAAGCCTTCTCTGCTTGGGAGGTTTTTTCGACAACATTCATGAGTGACAGATCGTCGATGTACTTACAGAGGTCATCCAGTGTTGTTGCCAAATCATTTATCATGACAAGAAAAAAAAATGGTCCCAAGAGGGTACCTTTGAGAAGTCTACAAAAATGGGCAGTGGGTCGGAGTAGGTGGACTTATATTTTGTCCGTTGATATCTACCAGAAAGAAAAGTAGCAATTAAACCCACAAGGAATGAGTGCACACCTAGTCAAAGAAGGTTTTTTTTTTTACAAGAATATTGTGGAAAATTAGATCAAAAGTTTTTCTTAGGTCTATTGCAATAAGATTAATCCAAGAATCTGGTTCATCGGTTTTTTGTAAAATACCGTCAATTATACTTACTAAGTAATGAGATGTAGACGTGTTCACCATATTTCAAACACTTTAAGTCTCTTTTAAACACTTTATATCACTTCTTTGGTTACAAACTCATACAAAAAACTTACAAACTCTTTAAAACAATCCCGAGATCAGTTCTAAACGCTTTAGACTACTTATAAACGCCAAATCCACTTACATTTTTTTCCGATTACTTGTAAGCGCTTTTGAAGATTTATAAATGCCTTAAAACGATTATAAACACTTTAGATCACTTATCAAGGCTTATAAAATGCTTTTGATTATTCAGATAACGCATAAAAGTTTATATCATTTTTGAACGCTTAAGAACACTTTTAAATGGTTTAAAACAATTATAAACGCTTACACTTTAAATTCTCTTATACATTCTTAAAATTTCTTATAAACACTTTAGATCACTAATAAACGCTTTAGATCACTTATAAACGGTTGAAATCACAAGCAAACTCTTTATCATAAATAATAATATTAGATTTCATGCTTCTAATCACTCATGTACTTTTGAACCACTTAGAATACTTTAGATCATTTATAAGTGCTTGTATCGCTTATAAATGTTTTAGACCATCTATAAACGTTTTAAATGCTTATAAATGCTATACATCACTTATAAATCCTTTTGAGGACTTATAAACACTTATATCCCTTATAAACGCTTTATATCAGTTTTAAACTCGTTATATCTGTTTCAAACACTTCAAGTTACTTTTAAACTTCAGTTAACAAGTTAACAACTTCAGTTCAAGTTACTTCAAGTTAACAGAAAGGTGTAGCATAAATGGCAGACAGTAACAACGGCAATCAAAGGGATAAAATTAACCCTTGACTGGGCTGCCCACTTAATTCAACAATCTGTCTTGGCTTTTTTCTACGATTGGCCATGACTTCCACTTTTCCCACAACTATTCCCTCTTTTTTTTCTCCTAAGCCACAGAAAGCTCCCGGCTTAGATGGTATTGTTAAAATCTGGCGTAACAGACAAAGTGTAACAGACATAACCCACAGACAACTTATTTTTATATATATAGATTTGACTCATTAACGAAACATAAATAGGTAAAAGTGCATATTAACTACACTGGTTGTTTATTTTATAGAGAGTACTGTTTCAAGGAATATGCGCGTGTTGCGCGAAGTGCAACACGCGCTAAAACTTCGGTTTCTTGTTCCCGAAAAGGTACATTCTTTGAGCTTGGTTAGGCACAAATCGTAATTTTGATAGACTGGTATGTTAAAGAAGAAGTAATTACTTTCAAAAACTATGGCCGGGTTTTCAGAGTCAGCTCTGGATAAAAGGCTTAATGAGCTTAATGGCTCTGCTCAAAGTATTCAAACAGTTTCCTTATGGTTAATCCATCACAGGAAGCATTATTCAACAATTGTCAAAGCATGGCAGTCTAAGGTTATTGAAGGTAAATTGAGTATAGACTAGGTTATAATGCAATGGAAATAGGTTAGCCTAGTTTAATGGATTTATGCATCCCATGAAGTAAGATATTAAAAACAAATTTGTAGTTTACAGTATAATTTAGCTTGGGTGAAAGTGAATATATTACTTGGTGTCTTTTTTCATGCTCTTTCACAATTCAAAAATTAGCCTAATTCTGGGGCAAATTGTATTTGGATACACAGGATTCATCCTATCACTAGCAGGGCTGGATTTAAGGATTTGATAAATTCAGGGTAAAATTCTAGTTAATGGACTTCTTGCTATCTCAGAAAGGGTTTGGTTAGGAAAATGAAACTTTCAGGGATGAATCTACAGACTAAAGTATGTCCTGGGAAGGTATTTGAAGTACCCACCTCCACTCCTTCTCCCTCTAGAGGGCCCTGACCTTTGATGACCTTTTATGTGTATTATATAAAGTGAAACCTTGCTAAATAGATATTCTGCTTAATTGAAGTACAACAAAATTGTTTTCACCTTCATAACTTTGCTTAATTCCATTTTATAAGGTTTTAAAGATATACAAATACATTTTCTAAATTTTGGAAAAAAAAGCATTGATATGGCTAAAAATTATACTCAAATAACAGGAATTGCATTTTCAGAACTAAAGGCAGAGAAAAAGTAACTAGTAACTGAAAATTAAGGTAAAATGTTGGTTTGTCTAAATTTCAATAGTTATAGACCTATCATGTAGGCAAATTTCAGGGCCCTCTAGAGAGAGAAGGAGTGGAGTTGGGTACTTTAAAATACCTTCCCAGGACATACTTTAGCCTGTAGACCCATCACTGAAAGTTTCATTTTCCTAACCTAAACCCTTTCAGAGATAGCAAGAAGTCAATTAACTAGAATTTTACCAAATTCAGTGATAATAGAAGCACTAAACAAAACAATTGATGAGCCAAAAGGGTGAAATTCTAGTTAAGCTACTTTTCACCATCTTGGAAAGAGATTAGGTTTGGAAAATGAAACTATAGACCAAAGATTATCCTGGGAAGGTATTTTCAAATACCTAACTCAACTCCTTCTCCCTCAAGAGGGCAGTGACCTTTTAAAATGCTTTCAAAGATCTATAAATGTATTTGCTAAGCATAGATTTAACCCATTATTATGGTTTAAAATTCTACTCAAATACAAAGAATTACATTTCCAGAACAAAAACCAAAGAAAATGAAACGTAAGTAAAAATTGAGGTAAAATACTGTGTGTCAAAATTTAAATAGTTCTGAAGATATGAATAATATAAGTTTTGTCTGGAGGTTTATAAAAAATTTTGTCAAGTGGCTGAGTAATGTCTAAGCTTGAGGTAATCAGCCCAGTCTACATAATCAACACCCTTCATAATACAGAATATAATGATCAGGTCAATCCTGTCCTGTCAAAACTACAGGGAAGGAAGTCCCAAACATAGTAGTCAACACTAATGTGGTAAATGACTCAAATATTGCACAAACTTTGATGCCTGATGCTGAACCTTTTGAATTTGCTGGAAGCCATGTTACCATGTTGGATACCAAATAGAGGAACGATATTCAGTAAACATATCACAGTTCATACAAATAATTTACCAATAAAGTGAACACACCACTTGATGCCTTTTTTATGCTCTTTACAAATATTGTAATTGCCTCTATTGTGAATTCACATTTAAGCACTTTTTGAGCTCTTAAAAATGACAAATTTTCAATTAAAGTATAAGTTATTGGTTGTTTTCAACAAATAATTCTATGTTTTCTCAGTGCTGTTTTCTTGGTTGTTTTAGACAAAATAATACTATATTTTCTCAGTGCCAAAATTATTTATAGTTAGGTTAGGCTAGCTCAAAAAGTGTTTAAATTTGAATTTGCAGTAGAAGCAATTATTATATTTATAAAGAGCATAAAAAAAGGCATCAAATGGTATGTTCACTTTATTAGTAAGTCAATTATATGAACTGTGACACCACTAGTGTACTATTGTCTTGTAGAGTGTTAAAAGTTTGAAGATAAAATTTCTGAAACTCCTCTTTATTTGATGCAAACTATAATTAGTATTTCATGAAATTATTGACATAGGCTTGTGAAACTTCAACTGGTTACCAAAGTGAATGCCTAAATCCCTTACAGAATTTGCATATGATACAGGTATATCAACAAAAAATAATGATAAGTTGAGCTTTTGAAGTACAAAAAGTAATGAATTACAAAACATTTTTGATGGTTTATGAACATGGAGTTTGATTTACACCAATCATTTAGGGCATTCAGACCCTCTTGAATAAGGACATTCAGATCCTCTTGAATAAAGGCAACATCTACCAGGGGCATGACACTTATATACAGTTTTACATTATCTTCAAACAGTTTAGACAGTGGAGTAATGAAATGCTTCAGGCAAATCATTGACAAACTAAATAACACTGGGCCCTTGTGGTACACCACTCAAAATGGGGCTCTCACTTAAAAGTGCAGTACCAACAATAACTTGCTGGGAACAGCCTGATAAGTAATATGTAATCAATGCTAAAATTCTACTTCCTAACTCATACTTTCACGTTTTTCAAACAACAAACTAACTGAAACTTTGTCAAAAGCTTTACTGAAGTCAATCTACAAGCAATCAAACTTCAAACCAAAATCTACCATATTTTGGAATCTCTTACTGCTTCTAGCAACTGGGTATTGTATGACCTTTTTTTCTGAAACCATGTTTTGATGGATGCCATAATTTATTTTACTTGAAGTATTCTTGTGTCCAATATGCAATTATCTTTTCAAGAACACACAAAAAAATTGAGGTGTTTGAAATTGGACAACAATTTGCAAATTGAGACTTAGATCCTCCTTGATGGAGTGGTTTTATGACCATTTTTTTACATTAAGGGGCATTTATCACTCAATAGACAATAGTAAAACAAAAAAGCAAAAGGTTCAGCTAAACACATGGCTGTCTTCCAAGGAAAAGAGTTAGAAATACCATCTATATCTGGAGCTTTATTAATGGAAAGGTCATGGAGAATTTTCAAAACCTGCTCTGAAGAAATATCAGTCATCAAAGAGTACTTTTTCTTCTGAAATAAATTTGGTAAAATTGGTTGAACCACACTCTTGAATGTCACCTGGATTTACAAAAAATAACAAAAAACACTTGATTAAACACTTTAGCCTTTCTCTGATTGTTGCTTATTAATTTTCTAGTAGCTGGGTCAACAAAAATGCACAAATTGGTTGAGGAATCTGCCTTGTTTCTATTAACTTACTTCCAAAACTTCTTTGGACACCCTTGAATGTTAGTAATGATTAACAATTCAAGTGATTCCCAGTTAATGTGCAGAGATCAAGTGGCATGATTTTTAGCCCTTTTATATGCTCACCACAAGTCTTTGTTTTTTCAACATTCACTGTCTCCATTGTTTATTTTTATCCCTAGGAGCACTCACTTTTTTTTAAACAACCCTCCTCTCTCCTGAGAATGTAGAGGAATAGAACAAATCAGTTGATTTTGCCCAAGTTCTGCCTTGGTTTGTTTTCAATTTGTCATTGATTTAGGATGCTTTGAAGAAATTGACAAGTAAAGATTGCATTTCATTTAGCAAAACCTAGATCAGTGATTCCCAAAGGGGTCCAGGTGGACCCCTAAGGGTACACACCAAGCTCAACAGAGATCTACATTGGTGGGACAAAAAAAAATGGGGGTTCACAATTAGTAAAAGTGGGTCCACAAATTGTATCTGGTTTTGATAGTGAAGAACTAAAATGTTGGTTTGACTTCAACTATTAATATAGGCAGATATTATTTTAAAAAGCTCAGCAGCCGTTTCTTGTAAAAACATGCATATTTTATATTTACTACAACATGTCAAGACTTACAAAGCACTGCCTTCTGCAATGCTTGTTTACATGTGCAAAGGGACAAAATACAACTTGTGGTGAATGTGCTTGCAATCTTGCATGAACTTGTTTGATTCTTGACCAATATCAATACAAATTCTAATGATAAACATTTTTCATTTGTTTCTAAATTTTTGAAAAGAAAAGTAAAGTGAATTGATGTTTGTGTTTGTCAGTGTTGGAAAAAAGTAAGTAATCACCTGCCTGTATGCTTCAACTTCATACTTCAACTTAATTTATTATTTAACAATTTATTTTACACATAAAAAATGAAATGGGCTTGGTTGTTTTCATAAAACTCTATTATTGATCTTAGTGACTTATTACTTTTAAGATAAAGAATCAGTTTGCTGACAGTTCTTTGTTTTTTTTCATTGCAATAATTAATTTATTAATTTCATCATAAACTTACTCAAACAATTTTTTTTATGTGTAGGTAGGTAATTGATACAAAACATGGTTGAATCCAAGAAGAAATGTTGACAACACAGTGTTGATTATTTAAAATTCAGTTTAATACCATCAAAAGCAGACAAACAGTTGCCCATATGCCTTTTATGCAACAGGGTTTTGAGCAATGATTCTGAAACCATCAAAGCTCAAAGATCATATAAGAAGGGGTCATCCTGATAAAAACAGATAAAGATTTGGAATATTTTCAAAAATCAAGGGAAAAAGCACAAGGGAAAGAAGAGACTTGCTGTGCACAGTATGTTTGTTTAAATGTGTGAAAGAAACAGGGATAGCTTGTAAGCATCTTACAATATCTCACTACTAATAGCAAAATCTAGAAAACCGTACACATCAGAGAACAGTTAATTGTACCTGTTGTTGAAGAGATTTAAAAAATTATGCTGCACAAATCTCCATTCGACATATTTAAAAGAAGTCCTTTGAGTAACAACACTGTACAAAGACATATTCATGAAATGAGCTCTGATATTGAAAGTTTCTTATGTAATTATCCACAAACAACTAATTTTTCAATTCAACTGGACAAGTCAACCTCACCCAGTAATAAAGCATTATTATTGGCATATGTTCAATTTGATATGGAACAAGAATTTCATGAAGAGATCTCTCCCATTAACATTTGACTATTTTGTGATTGCTATTGTAGAAATGTAGAACCTACTTTATGTTATTAATTTAAAAGTGTAATAGTTACAAATTGGAATAAAGACAACCCAAGAAACAATACTTTTTTTCATCCTGATTATTTCTAAATAGAATAAGTAAAAATTTATTGGTCCCTTGTGCTGTGAGCAAATGTAAAAAAAAAAAATAAGTTGAATGGACATAATTTTTGATTGGTCAGTCTGATATTTTGACAACCACTTACTGCACAATCAGTTTATTAATCATCAATCAATTCTCACTTTTTTTGAAAGCTGTTAATTCATGGTTTGAACTCAGCCACAAAGCAAATTTCCAAAGGTAGATCTGATCTTCCCATTTTTGTTGAGATTTGAAAGTATGGTAGAAATGTAGCTGAAATGAGTCCACCTGAACCAGTAAAATTTTTAAAGTGCTCTATGAGAAAAAAATTTTTGGGAACCTCTGATCTAGATAAAAAAAAAACTCAAAGGGTATTTGTTTTGGACTTGATTTAAAACTCACTTCTTATCCAGATATAAGATGCAACATATTAGATAATTTTATGGCAAATTCTCAAGAACTTGGATCAGGAATTGCTTTCTTAACACGCAAAAGATTAGAAACAATTTTTGAATTGTTTCAATTGCAGAGTAGGGTCTTTATTAAATGTAATTCAGAAAACTGATGATCTGCTCCAGTACTGGAATGGGGTAGACATGGGTTTGACTTGGTCAATGTCATCTTTCTTTGGCTGGTCATATGAATTGTCAGCTATGCTCAGGCAGCTAAGATATTTAACGCAAACAAGATTTTTGTCAGGAATATCAAACCCCCGTTCTTATATACCAGCCTTATTGATCGCGTTTAGTATCGTATGTTACTCTTTTAGCTGTATTATCATTAACATATGTATTATGATTAGCATAGTACTCATTTAGCTGTATGTTTAGCTTCCTTCCTTCATCTTCATTCTCACTGCCAACAGTGTAACAGGTGTCAATTTGGTCAGGATCCCAATGAGACATCAGCGTCAGTCTCTTCCCTGGAAAGATCATTTTTCTCCTTACGTTTTGACTTCACTGCGTTCTTTATTACTTTCCCTTTTTTGTTCTCAAGCCTTTTTTCCCTTTCTCTCTTTGTTCAAGCACTCTCAAAGTCTTTACGGATGTGATTATTTCAGCTTCCTAAGCAAATCCCTGCCTACTGGATGTCCAAGATGCTGAGGCATCTTAAGTACCAAGCCAAAATCTTAAGTCTTGGGCAGAAAAAAAAAATGTTTCGTTTATTATCCATTAAAAAATCAATTTTCATCAAAAATGAAAAGAGATTAATAAAACAAAAATACTTTAAAGTTTTTTAAAGAAAAGTAAAGAGCTATTTTAAACCAACGATAAGTAGGTATGAAGTAATAAAAATTACTTCCAGCTTAGACAAACAGTAATCACTATCAACAAATAAATTAGACCTGAAGCAAACAGAAATTCATGACGTGATTCCCAAGTCTTTTCTGGATTCAATCAAATGCATTAAGTACTATATTCCAAAAAGGGAGAAGTGCTAAAAACTAAAATTTTAATATCTGGCATAACAAATGAATTGAATAAAATTTTCTTATACCGCATATACCCTAAATATATAGAACGTATGGTTATCACAGTTAACAAACATGACCATTGAGTTTAGTGCTGTAAGTATTTGCTGCACTCCTGATTTCTAGTTGGACATTAGCCTACTGACGAATTTTCATAGCAATGAGATCAGCAAGCTTAAAACGATAATGTCTTTCTCAAATTGTTGCAATATTATGTCTGTATCTGTTTTGTAAACCTGAATTAATCCTGAAGAAGGTTTCTTCACTACTACATTTTTTCTTCAAAATTTAAGTCTACGTGTCTAATGACTTGTGACATTTATTTCTAGTGGGCTGCATCAGGATTTAAATAAAATATTACTCCGTAATGACTTTCTGGAAATGTGTATATTCAGTATTTGTATATATTTGTATTAAAAAACATAAGCAGAATCTATGATTTAGAATGTCTTATTTATATTTTTGTAATTCATGATTATATATGTCGGACGTGGAAGTACCTTGGGAGAATTGTCAAGAAAGTGAATCTTTCAACAGAAATTTCAAGTGGGGGAGGATATTCTGAGGGGGAACCCTATTTCGTCCTTCTTTTTTAGACATATTTAAGGTAATTTATGAAATATTCATATTTCATAGGGAGATATACCCCCCCACAGAATGTTCCCCCAGAAAATTTTCTCTAGAAAATGTCCCCTATGGAAAAACCCCCACACGCAGCATTGAGCAGTTAAAGATAAAGTATAAAATAGGTACCTCAGAATGTTAATCAGATGCCACAAGGAGTGACAAAAGGGCCAGATGTAAAAAAAAGGTTTAAGACAGGGGCTGATTAGAGTAGTATTCCCATAGGCACTTTAACAAAACACATAGCCGTTACTGTTCGTCTACATCGTTAATCACGAAGAAGTTTAACGGTGATTCAAAACGCAAGGGTTATCAATTTTCTTCAAGATGCAGGTGCTTGGTACATAATAGAGAGAGTGTTTTCTAAAAGATGCAGATGCTTGTTACATCATAGGACTTGCTAAAGTTCAGGGGCCACCACAAGGGAACCTTCAAGACACTGGCCCTAGCAGTCAACTCCAACGGGGCCCTAGCATCCAATTTCACTGAGGTCCCTAGCAACCAATTCCAACAGGGGGCCCTGGCATCCAATTCCACCGGGACCCTAGCAATGAATTTGAATGGGATCCTTAGCAACCAATTCCACTGGACCCCTAGAAACCAATTACAATGAGGAAAGCCCTAGCATCCAATTTCACCCGAGCCCTAGCAACCGATTCAAACTGGGACCCCTAGCAATTAATTCGAACAGTGGGACCATAACATCCAATTTCACCGGACCCCTAGAAACCAATTCCAATGGGGGGCCACTAGTCAATTGGAGAACCCCTGGTTGTACCTGAGAATGGCGCATTCTCACGTGACTTGTTAGAGGTCAGGAACCGCCAGTCAAGTGAAGAAACCTTGATGTTAACTGAGGACGGGACACAAGCGGGTTGTTGCGTAAAACCTCGAGATTTTTTTCCTCGAGATTTCATTTTCATTCAAGGCGTTTTTTTCTTTGAGATGTTTTTTTCTCTTTTTTTTACCTAATAAGGAATGTTTACCTGTGTTAACGATGGCGCATTCTCGCGTGGCTTGTTTCTTCAGGCCCCTTTGGGAACCTTCATTTGTAACTGAGGAGGACAAATGTGGGGTGTTATGTAATGGTGATGCACATGCAGGTATTACGTAATGGTGGCGCACACGCCGCTGTTACGTAATGCCGGCGCTTGTGGTATGTTGCGTAATACTCAAAGAGAGTTTTTTTGTCAATAGGTTTTATTCTTTGAGATTTTATTTTCTTTTAAGGCTTTTTCTCAGGGAACCTTTATAATCCAAAGATTTTTGTCCCCTTTACAAATCGATAGAGATATTCCCAATGGTACTGTATGCTGGAAACCTGGACAAGAAAACCTTCCTAATATTATGATTCGGGAACACTTTCTACATGAACAGCTGTTTCCCAATCGGGGAATTCACCGGGGTATTGCCTGGATCGATAAGCTATGAACAGTGTGTTTCAAATCATTGTCTCCAAGCTGTGTAACTATCCAGCAAAGCTATCGATTTTTGATCCATCGGATACACCCGCATGTTACATTCTACTAATTTAAATCTTGGTATTAGCAAAACCACATTTTGAGTGAGCCTTAAGTATTACGCTTTATAAAGCAGAAGTCTCATTGCTTACAATAGTAATAATCAGCGTTGTGCCAAGTACTTTACTTCTTTTTTTTACTTAAGTACAAGTACCAAGTACTCAGAGAAATTTTTACTTAAGTACATGTATTAAGTACTTCTCTAAAAATATACTTAAGTAATAAGTACTTTTGAAAAAGTACTTCAGTACTTAAGTACTTAAGTATTTTGATTTTACTTCTGTATTTAAGTACTAATTTTTTACCTACAGTAAATAACACGCAAAACACTTCTTTAATATTCGTTTCCTTTCCAAGTAGACAAGACAAGCAAGATTCTGACGAAAGATCGACCGCTTTTCAGAAAAACCGACAGTTTTCATGAAAAAAATCAACTGATTTCACAAAAAATCAAATTTTGCAAAGAACATTAATTATGGCTTCATCATAACTTAGCTTAATCTCTTAAATGCTCCTTAACAGAAGAAGCTTGTCAAACATACCATCTCCAAGCATGTTTCTTTTTCAAGTAAAAATTCCACCGCCTACCAGAAAAAGTCGTTCTGCAGGTGCAGATGAAGGAATAATACAGTTGTACTTCCTGAAAACTTTCATTATCCTTGGGTATACTTTGAGCACATACATTTCCTGTCGCCTCTCATTCATATATGACAAAACCTCCACCTTCACAGATGTGATTTCATTGTTGCGGTTGCCAGAATTATCACAAGTAGTTTCTTCACCAATAAGATCAAATTATTCTTCTCCAGACAAAAAGCTACCTTTATCAGCCTCGTAAGTAATTCTGAAATCTTTGACGTTTTTCACTTCGTCAAACAAGAGTTGAATTGGTACATCCTTCTGGTTATCAGGAAACCACTTCAGTTTGAAGAAAGGATGACTTGCCATGGCAGTAACATAGTCTCTTGCATCTAGAACTCTCTCGTCCAGGATCGTGGGGAATCTTTTTTCAAGACCCACAAGTAAAACATGTACCAAAGGCTAATTGACTTTCGCTAAATCTTTCAGCTTTTTGAGCTTACTTTCAAGCGTTATGATTGTAGGATAAATAGCACCGAAGTAGCGTTTTTCCTCCCCCTGAAGAATGTCCAATGCCACTTCTACTGGCTCCATAATTGTCATGTATTCTTCAAGAATTTCCACATTACGAGGAGAAGCAAAGCATCGCATTTGCCAGCAAACTTTCCAATTTTGTGACAATCCATCAAACGTTACCACCTGGCTACCATAAGTCTTATAAGCTTTTTGTTGTCATATACCTCTTTCACAGCATCAGCAGCCTTTAAAATCTTATTCACGGCATCCCAGAGAGCAATACACTTCGAAAAGCGGTATGGTACTGCCTCTTATATGCAATATCAATATCACAGAGGACTTAATCAGCATCGGTGAATGCAAGCAGGTTAAGTATGTGGCTGACACCTGAAGTGTGGGGGAAGTTAGAAATACTCAGGGTTATCATGAGAATCGAGTATCTTTCCAACGTTTGTAAAAGAGAATGAGCCATTCTGGCCTGCTTCATCTTCATTTTCTTCATCACTGACTTGAACATCTTCATCGGAAATCATCGGATATTCCTTGAATGCCTTACTAAGGTTAGAGGCATTATTGGTCAAAATCCCTCATACCTTTTTATCGGCTGCAATTTTGTACCTGGCAAATACACCATTCAGTTTTTAATTAAGTGTGTGAGCCCATGAACCAGGAACAAGCAAGGGCACAAGATTTCCATTTCAAATCCTCATTGAGCAAGTGTGCAGTCATTCCCAAGTAGCTTTTGTTGTTGGCAGACCAAATGTCTGTTGTCAACAACATGTAGCTTTTGAGTTCAAAATCATGAACCATATCTTTCTGTACTTCAACAAACTTAACTTCAATTTGCTCAGCTAAAGCTTTTCTTCCTGAAACTTTTGCATAAGGTGCAAGACCTGTTATCAAATTTTTGAACAACGGCTTCTCAACAGTGTACAGGGGTCACATATCATCCACAATATAGTCCAGTACCAAAGAATTCACTTTTGACTGTGTCAGTTTCAACAGTCTTGCAGCAAAGAAATCTCCATTAACTTTTTAGAAGGTGAGCTATAATCAGGGCCAGATCTTCATTATCTTCAGCTTCAGATAACCCCAAAAGTAAGCCTAAAAGTTCTCTAGCCTCTTTGCTACTTGATTTCCTTTTGTTCTTACTGTTCTTGTTGAGCTCAGTAAACTCCTGGTAAACAGAAGGATGAGCAAACTCACCTTGAGATGTTTGTGGAAATTTGTTGTTGTATCCATGTGACTCTTCAGAATTTTGTTTGGGCAGTTTTGCATGTGGCGGATACTGCACCATCCTTCCCCATAATGGGAAGGATGGTGCAAAAATTCTCATAAATGGTAATTTTTCCATTTATCACAAAAAACTTTCTGTTTAATATATATGGTACTTCCGCCATGATAGCATCCTTTTTTGAAATTTTGGGGCCTATTTTTTGAAATTTGAAATATTTTTTTTTTTGCATTCGGTGGCATTAGATTTCAGTCCCAATCCCCTCGAAAAAATTCCTGTAAGATCTCTCACCTTTACTTTAAACTGTTTTGTGGAAGTTATTTATTTACGATAGCTTATAGGGTGTTAGATTTCAGTCCCTCTCCTCTTAACTTTAAAGTGTTTCATGGAAATTATTTATTTAGAGTAGCTTTTTGGGTGTTAGATTCCAGTCTCACTCCCCCGGAAAATGGAGGGATGTTTACTGTCATCTTGCGCAATAAAAGACCAATTTTGCCCAAACAGAATCAAAACATCAGAGAAATCTGTTTTTCTTAGTCTAAAGCTTTAAAACTATAGGTTTTAAGACACCCTATG
Organism: Artemia franciscana; assembly: GCF_032884065.1. Taxonomy (NCBI): domain Eukaryota; kingdom Metazoa; phylum Arthropoda; class Branchiopoda; order Anostraca; family Artemiidae; genus Artemia; species Artemia franciscana. The sequence continues at coordinate 10,368,577 of NC_088874.1, read as the reverse complement.
TTGACAGACCACCCCAGAGGGGTGTTTACTGCGATTTTGTGCTAAAAAAGGTCAATTTATTCCCATAAAAGATCAAAATATTGGAGAAATCGATTTTTCATTGTTTAATGCGTTAAAAGAAGAGGTTTTGAGCCACCCTGTCTCAAGAGACCACCGCAGAGGGCATTTACTGACATTTTGTCCTATAAAAGACCAACTTTTGCCTCGACAGGATCAAAATATCAGATAAATAGATTCTTCATATTCTAAAGTTTTAAAAAACAAGAGTCTCTAAGCCAGCCATATCTTGACAGAACTCTGCGGAAGTGCGTTTACTGCCATTTGGTACCATAAAAGACCAATTTTCGCCCAAACAGGATCCAAATATCAGTGACATTGATAAAACAAGAGGTTTTAAGCCAGCCCTATCTTGAAAAACAGCACGGAAGGGTGTTTACTGCCATTTTATGCCATAAAAAGACCAATTTTCGTTTAAGAGAAATTAAAATATCAGAGAAATCCATTTTTCACAGTCTAGAATTTTAAAAAACAAAAGGTTTTAAGGCATTCCTATCTTGACAGACCATCGCAGAGGGGTGTTTACTGCGATTTTGTGCTATAAAAGGTAAACTTATTCCGAAACAAGATCAAAATATCGGAGAAATCGATTTTCCATTGTCTAAAGCGTTAAAAGAAGAGGTTTTGAGCAACTCTGTCTCAAGACTCACCGCATAAGAATTTACTGACGTTTTGTCCTATAAAAGAAAAATTTTTGTCTCAACAGGATCAAAATATCAGATAAATACATTCTTCATTATCTAAAGCTCTAAAAAACAAGAGGCTTTAAGCCATCCATATCTTGACAGAATTCTGCGGTTGTGCGTTTACTGCCATTTCGTGCCATTAAAGACCAATTTTTGTCCAAACAGGATCCAAATATTGGAGGAATTGATTTTTCAGTCTAAAGCTTAAAACAACAGGTTCTAAGCCAGCCTTATCTTGAAAAACGCGGAGAGTTGTTTACTACCATTTTATGCCATAAAAGACCAATTTTTGTCTAAAAAATCAAAATATCAGAGAAATCGGTTATATATATATATATATATATATATATATATATATATATATATATATATATATATATATATATATATATATATATATATATATATATATATAATATATCAGAGTATATTTTCGTATATTTATAACTCGCACAACTCGTATTTTGAAGAAAATTAATAAGACCCTTGTCTTGAGGAAATCGCCGTTAAACTACATTGTGATTAACGATGTTGAAGAAAAGAGTAGTGGCTATGTGTGTTGTTAAAGTGCCTATCTGATCAATATTCAGAGTTGTCTTTTTTATTCTATCTCTAACTGCTCAATATTGCGTGTGGGGGATTACCCTATTGGGGGAATTTTTTGCGGGGGGGTATCCTATAAAACGTGAATAATTAATAAATTGTCATTAAATCCTCTAGCAAAGAATGACGAAATAGGGTTTCCCCTTAGAATATTCCCCCCAATTGAAATTTCAAAATTTACCTTCTTTTCAAGGCCTTTGGTTGGACAGAATCTCCCACAGTCTGGTGGTATGGGTTGTAAGTTATGCCCCTGGGGCATATAAGGTTTTTATGGAAGGGGTGGTCGTGTGAACTTTAGAAGAGGCGCATTTAATTTTAAATGTACAGTTTTAGTTCCCTTTTAAGAGAGCAACTAGCCCTCCTCCCTGACCTCCTCTTTTCTTAAAACGCATTCAATTGTTATCAATAGCTTAAAAATCTTTTAGCAATGTCTTTAGGGTGGACACAATCCCAGAGCTCATGGTCAAGGGTTGTAAGTTGTGCCCCAGGGCATAGAGGTTTTTCGGGAACGGGTGGTCTTATAAGCTTTGGATTGGATGGAGCTCTTTTTATTTGAAGTCCTAAGTTTTAGTGCACTTTTTAAGAGTCAAAAGTGAATGGAGTGGAATCAGCACCCCCCAAGCCCATCATTCCCCAAAATATATCCAGTCTAAATTTTAAGAGATGTATTTTGTTCAGCCTTTTCGGACGGTCAAGTAATTATGTATTTGGGGATGTTAACCTCCCTACAATCCTTAGGGCAAGGGCTGTAAGCTAGGCTATTTGTTCATTGTTTGCTTACAGTATATGTTATTGAGAAAGGTGTGTATGTTTGAATTATACTTTCCAAGAAGACGAGAGGCATTCAGGTGAGCCTTTCAGAGAATCTTTTGAACTACATCAAAACACTTTATGTGTGTAAGGATTGTCAAAAGGGCGTAACACTGGATTAACTGAGTATTTTATTTCGGAAAATGAGAAGGGATATGATCAAAATGGCAATATTTGCATGCTACCAATACTACTACAACTACCACCACTACTATTTCCAGACCAATCTATTTACAGTACTGAAGGGAAATTCGAGCTAAATTAAAAGACGCTATGTGTGTGTAAATTGTAAAAATAGCGTATTTCAAGAATTGATTTGGTTATTAAGTTGGAACTTTCAGAGTAGGCTTAAAGGGGAAGATCATCTCACGAAAGGAAATATGTGAAAGGTAATTTGTGCTTTACTGAAAACGAAGCGTGTTTTAAATGTTTTCACTTTTTTACTTTCATAAATAGAGAATTATCAAAACTATTAGAATAAACATTAGAATATGTAAATTAAACTGATAATCCATGAGTTTGAATCGGGTATTTATTGTAATTTCTGTTTTATTTAGTTGAATTTATTTGTTGATAGAGATTTGTGGTTGTTTTACACTTGGAAGATTATTTGACTTTGTTTCCGCTCATTTGTGGCTTAATGGAGCTCTTTACTTTTCTTTAAAATACTTGTTTTGTGGAAAAAGTGTTTTAAATTAATTACAGTATAAAGCCAAAAACAATGCTTGCTTCTAACTGGTGTTGCTATCTAACAGTGTTTCTTGCTACTAAGACTTGCCAACCTGTACTAAGTCTGGTTAGTGCTACGAACTATTTGTGGTAATGAACTGTAAATAAGGACTAACTCAGCCTAATAGTTGCAAAGACACTTAGAAAAAGACATTTTGGTAACAATTACTGTACGGTACTGAAAGAATCGGTCTTTTATGGTTGTTCCAAATATTTAAAATTAATTAAGTTTAATGATACCAAATTAAAGCTACAAGCATAAGAAAACTGCCTGATTTTTGAAGAAGGGGGAAGACTCCCAAAAATCCAAGCAATCTTAATGAAAGTCAATTCATCAGATTCAGCATCTTTTGTAGATTTGTCAATCTCCTCTCTATAAAAATGTGTAATTTTCTTGTTTTCTTTTTACCAGAAGAAAGATCACAGATGCTGATCTTATCAACCAATTGGTGACCTTGTGAACAAGGTAAAAGACGTAAAGACTGGGAGACCGCTACCAAGGGAGATGGGATACTCATATGGTGGCAGATATTTGCTGGAGCATGAAAAGAGAATGCTCCAACAAAGTAAATTCGAGAGTGTCATACAAAAGAAGTTTCCAAAATGTCAAGTAGTTGTTCTTGTATTAATAACCTTTAAAGATGAACATATGATCGTTACTTTAGTTTTCACATTGATTTTTATGGTTTTTCGTTTTGTTTATTGTCTTTAAGATAAAAACAATGGGTTAAAATTAATTGATTATTTATTCCAATTGTTTTTTATTTTTCATTCACATTAGTGTGTCTTACTACTTCTACTGTTAGTGTTATTGCTAATAAATCACTACAGCACCAAGCCATCTACAGCTACGCACGCTCCTTCTCCATCCCAATCTATTCAAAGCCTTCCTCTTTACACCATCCAAAGAAGTTCCGATTTCCCTTAAATTTCTCCTTACGACATTCTGCCATTTTATTCAGGGATGACCTTCTTTTTGGTTTGCCAGCATGGACATGTAGGCCAACGTATGTCTTACGTCGCAATATATTCTCAAATTCAAAAAACTGAGCTCCTAGCCAAAAATTAATGTCCCATTTAAATTCAGCTCATTAAATACATATAAAATCAGCATCGAAACTGCTAATTGCTCTGAAAAAAAAATAGCTAGTACATTTTCTTTAACTCTTGAAGCCCTGAAATTTCAAAATCAAGCTTAACATGTGTCATTATACGTTGGTTTTATCAATCAAACCCTAATAGTTGTAAGGCATCTTTCTACTTCTCCAATCTACTTGAGTTTTTCCAACTTCGAAGAAATGCCTTGTACCCTCACTACTCTGCTTTTTATGCTTTTAATGCGTCCCCCCTGTTCACTAATATGACTATCAAGGTGAGAGAAATTATCCACTCTATCAGTTTTTTGGCGTCTGACGAAAGCTTTTCTTCCCTGTCTTTTTTTTTCTAGTTTAAGCAGTGTAGCATTCTTAGAATTAACTTTCGAACCTACTCACGCTTCCTTAATTCGCACAAATTTCAATATTCAAAAGCTTCTTCCACGTTTTTACCGACAACACTCCATCATCTGCATAATCTAAATCAAATAGAGTCTTATCTTCCCATTTAATATCATGTTGTTGCTATGTTTCTTAAAACAATAATCATCAAGATTATCCATATGATGTGGAATGAATTAAAAAAAAAACGGCTTAGCTCCTAATTTCATGCCAAACCTGCTTCTAACTTTGCGTCCTACTTTAGCAGTAGCAATATTACTCTTGTAGAATACATCAATCACTCAACCACGTGTATCTAGTATACTAAATGAGAATAACATTTCCAGTAAACTGTTTCTGTTTGCTCAACAAAATGCTTGTTCATCATTTATAAAAACTCAGGACGAAAGGGGTCTGATCATTCAGACAATTAATAATAATTAATTTAATCTGGCCCGTGGATCCTCACACTGTTCTTAAAATACATTGTTTGCTCCTAAATATTACCACAGTGCCTTTTAATCCAATAGGCATCATCTTCTTGAGTAATGAAATTCATTTCTATGCTTGACATTATTTGTAACGTCCATGTCGAAATATTCTCTGACGTTTCCCCATCATTAACATAATATAATTTGAATTTATTTTTAGCACCTGATAGCTCCAGGAAGCTGGTCTTCGTCTATTTAGCCAATGATGTAATACAAACTAGCCGAAAGAAAGGCACAGAATTTGGAACAGAGTTCCAGAAAGTGTTAGTTCCAGTTTATAAGCATTTGTCAATTTATAAGGGAGACGAGAAACTATTCAAAAGCCTTAACAAAGTTGTCAATGTATGGGAACAAAGGCATGTGTACTCCTCTGCATTTATTCAGGAGCTTCGAAATGCTTTAGGTAATAGTTTTTATTGTATCTTACAGATCTATCAGTTTATCCTGCATCTTGAGTGAAGTATTTGAATAGGCTATCTTTCTCGTTTTAGAAACTGAAATTTTTGGAGATAACCAGCTCGGATCCCAAAAAGGTGCCCTAGACTTATAGAAAGTGTGCTTATGGATTCGGAGAGGAAAAAGTTACTTGTGCATGTGCTCTTTACATGTGCACCGTTGATTTATCGGAAACTTTATCACTCACACGTAATCTTTTGACACTCTATCGCACACTGGCTCAAGTATGAATATTGTGAAAGCTATAAAATTTTGATGCGTGAATTCGATATTATCTGCCAAATGAAAAGGCACAATTTCAGAATCAATTAAAATCAAAAGAGGCATGGGACAAGGCAGCGTTCTTAGTCCGGTCGTTTTCAAACATGCAATCTCTAGGAGTCTTAACCACGTTGCATTATCTCTTCTGCTTCTGGTAACGACTTATGTTTCATAGCTTACGCTGATGAGGTTCTCCTTCTCTGCAGATCGAAGGCAGACTTGCAAGATGACCTGAATAGGCTGCAAAGGGAATTTCGATCTATCAGACTTTCTGTCAATATAGATAAGTATGGATCTCTAACTTTCGACGCGGCTAGAAGTGAGAGTATTACCTTTTGAAATCATTCAGTTTCTGTTGTGTCATACCTGGGCTGAATGGTTTCAGAAACTCTGACAAAACCTGGCAAACCATTGTGAAGCACAAAACCGCCATCATTAAACTTGCTTATGCGTCTTTTTTTCCGAACCGGGGCGATATTCTAGGAAATCATTTGTTCGAATTATCGTTCAGACTGCCAACCTCGTGTTATTTACTTCGCCGGTGCGTCTAATCTACTTGCCGAGAGTGAAAGCGATAAAACCAACAATGCTATTTTCGATACACAAAGTTTGTATTGTTTATTCCTAAGTGGCACCGAAATTCGCGTCTCGAAAAATTTGGAATTACGAATCCAGTCAAAGCGTGGTCAAGAATTTTGTGGTAAAAGCGATACTAAATAGGCTACGTTTTTCTCCAATAATAACTTTTTCTTATTATTGCGTTTTAACTTTTAAGCATTTCTTTTTATTGATGTGTTTAATTTTTGTCCTTCTCTTTGTTCCTGCTCCACTACAATCTTGTTCAACCGAGTCTTAAATGAAATAAGATTGCAACGTTGCTGACACGAATTTGACCTGAAAATCATCATTTGCGGCTGCCATCTCTCTTGCTTTGGCCACTCCTGTTTCGGACATGTTAACTCCTTTTTTCAAGGATATTTCGCTGCAAACCATTCCCTAGCTGGAAAAAGGCACGGAGGCCAGTCAAGATCTTAGATAAACACAATCAAATCCGATTTTGAGCCCATTAGTATGTCTAGACGACACGGCCGCTGATCCGGGCTCCGGATTTGAAATCAAACTAGAAGAATTCAAGCACTCCAGGCTTGAAATCGTTGCCCATTTGACCCTTGACTGCATCCAGTTTAATGGGACCGTCCGTCTTCTCCTACTACCAGAAAGTGCTGCATATCTTTACACATTTAAAGAATAACAACTTACTTAATGAATATTTACTTTGTAATTAGTTTTAACATACTTGAAAATAGTATTAAAAGCTTTAAAAAAATTTCAATTTTGTTTTGACAAGTTTTGAATGTTACTCCTTAAATGTAGTTTCTGCTTATTGATTCCCTTTTTCTCTCTTGAGCATTAAAGAGTCGGAAGCAGCAACAGTTAAACAAATGCCGAAAATTGTTCAAAATATTTTTTTCAGCTAATAGAGTACGTGTTTTGCTAGAAAAATTACACTGGGGAACCCTTTTTTTCACAAGAACGTTTATTTTTACCTCTATTAAAAAGTTTTGCCCCTGAACTCCTGAGCATCGCTTGTGGAGACCAACAGTTAGAACAAGCCGTCCATTACAGATACCTAGGAAGTACAACTGAAAACACAGGATCTATCACAAAAGAAGTATTCACAAGAATTGGTCGATCCAGTTGAGCCTTTAATTGACTACAGAAAATTTGGCCGTCCCAAGTTTCTGTGTACTACTGAAATCGGGATTGTTTGGTAACAACGGCATGCCAGTTTTGTTTTACGTCGCCGAAGCCTGTGTTTGAACCAAGAAAAGGCGAAGAGAATTCTTGCTTTGGAAAACACATGTCTCTGAAGAATTCTCAACATTTACTGGCAGCAAAGGATAACCAAGCAATCCACCCGCGACAAGATGCGTCGGCCTCTTGTGATAGATGTCATAAAAGTTCGCTGACGAATATACCTTGGCCTTGTACTACATATGGTCGATCCCTGGTGTCTGAATGCAGTGCTCCATTGACAGCCATCGGCTACATGTTACAGAAGCAGACCCAGAAGTACCATTTGCCGAACGTACAACGCCGATCTGCGAAACTTGAAGACTTCAATTTAGTTTCAGTTAGAGGAAATACTGGCAGCAGCAAACCTGCGGGAAGATAGGTGGCTCCTCCCTTTCGTTGCATCTGCAGGCACAGGTGGGTCTAAGGTCTAATAATGAATTTGAATGTGCAATCAGAAATTTCCCATCCCCATAGGTTTTGTGCAATGGTTTTCAACCTTGTTGTGGTTTTTATAGTATCTATTTTTCCATAATGATTTTGCCTATTTTTTGTTGAATTTTGGTTTCAGATAGAAAATAACTTGAAAGAACCATCACTTCAAAATCTTAGTTGATTCTAAGATTATGCCTGTATTTTGTTTGTTCAGTAAAAGTTCTATTGGAATTACGAATTTCTGGTTTTTAGCCAAACATTTTGAGTCTTTTTCTTCGAGACACTGGACCATGGAAGTACTACCTGTATATTTGTGTCTTGGATTTTGATAAAGAATTGTTTGTCCTTGTTTGCTTTTGATGTATTTTTGAGTTTTCTTTTGTTTCTTTGTGTTTTCCTTGAGGTTTGCGTCTTTCACTTCCAAAATCCTTAAGCATAAACAACAAGCACTATAAAAATATGATAGTAATTTTGGATTTTGAAAAAAACGCTAATTCTGTTTTCGTTTCAGTGTAACAAGTCAAATAAGATTCATTTGTTTCAGGTTTAAATTTACCCCCCCCCCCCCATACTATTAAAAACCTAGGAAAAGTCACTATACAACCCTGCCTGTTTTCAGTTCTAAATAAACCAATAACTCAACTAACAATGAAAGCAAAAAAATTACATCTTTAGGGTACAGTAGCCAAGAAATACAAGATGGGATGGACAACAAACCAACAGAAAGAAAATATTCTAAACTGCAAGACAACTTAGAGAAAATAAATGGAGAACAAAAGATGAAAGCAACTTTTCACTTGTCAACCATCAACAACTAAACCCCTAACCTAGAGTGACGTACCACAAGATAAAACCACCCGATATACAGAAAGGAGATAAGAAGAAATTCTGAAGTTTACACAAAATTAATTTTATTTCGTCACCACAATGTAAATTAATTTTATTTATCCTCCCCCCTTTCCTTGTCACATCACGGGCGGAAGAATTATTATTGTAGGTTCGAAAAGTGAGCTAAGATTCGGAAAAAAAGGTAAAAAGTTTAAGTGTGTTTATGAACCTACGGATTATGTAAGAAGGAGTTTTGTTTTATATCTTTGTTGTTTCATGTTATTTTTATTTCATGCTATACGTTTCATGTTATAATTGATTTGAATTCATGCATCGGAAGCTCATATTTTAATTATATTCTAAGTCAATTTTACCATGTAAAATTTTCGCTGTTTTTATTTATCTTTTTTAACCTTCGCCCCTAAATAGACTTTTTCTTACAGATGCAAGTGACTCCGACGCATCTCTTGAGCCCGTCACAAAGAAACCAAGAGAGAGTAGAGAAAAGCGACATTCAGAAACTGAGGTAATCGAAAGACCCGATGGAACCAAGGAGATACACTTGACCCTATCTCCAAGGATCCCTCCATCAGATCCACCTGAGACAGATGAACTACTTAAAGCCTTACAGGTAATGACTATACTAAACTCTGCCGCACGCGTTACAATCATTAATCTTCTTTGTTGATATTAAGGGAGCTTTATAAAGTTCATTCCAAAGAAAGATTTCTTCATCGGAGGAAGGGGATTTTCTTATTCCTGTAAATTGTTTTTAAGTAACTACATTCCTACACCTTTCCTTAGAAATATTAGAAGAATAGAACAATATATGGCTAATCAGAATATTTAGCTCTTAATCGTATCTTGGATCTTTGAATATTACGTCTTTTGATGTAAATATTATTATCACCCTCTCTTCTGCATCATCACCCCCTCTTCTGTACATCGCTCTGATCTTAGTCCTGTGTGCTCCTTTGCTAAATCCTTTGCCTTCTCTTATGCATAAATCCCTTTCCATTATCTTAAAAATCTTTTTTTATAATAACCCTTTTAATTTCATCTTTTGCCCTTCCTTGTCTATCTTTTTTCTTTATATTCATTTCTTTGCTTATTCAAATTTTATACGCATAAATTTATTCATTTATTTGCAATCTTGGCATCCTCTTTTTTAACTGGCCTTTTAGTCTTTTCTTGGCGGGGACGGCATGTCTTAATTTGTTCTTTTATTTGAGCAAAACGTGACAAAAGCATTAAAATACGCTAGTTTATGCTGTATTCCGGTTTTTTGGGCAATGGGATTGCATACTGTTGAACAAACTTTGATAGTAATAATCTTCTTTGCTTTGCGGAGTTTCTTAGAATTGCAATGCAATGGTTACTTATTGGGAACTTGCCACGCTGTAATATCCCAGATTGTTTGAGATTATATTCTGTCCACCCGTTGAAAAAGAAAAGTAATAATCAGCATTAGGATGGTTTCTGACCCCTTTGAAAGATTTTTAGCCGAGTGTTTGAAGAAAAGATAATCCAACATTTTTGACCTTAAGTAATTAGAATACATGCTTCGACCGCCTGCTATTTTTCTCAAGTTATGGACACAATATGTAATAAATTTAAATTTAAATTAAAACTTGGCTCAATATTATAGCAGCAGATTTACAAACATGCTTTTGATAAAGTTGTTCATAATATTCTGGTAGAAAAACATTTAGCGGAATTTCAGCTTGTCACCCTGTTTAATTAATACGATCTACGGGTAAAAGTATCTGATAATGACCGAAGACTCTTATGTTCGATTCAAAGCAAGTTTTTCTACCTTGTTCCGTCTTAAGCAGGATAATCTGTGCAAGGCCAAATGGAGCAATTTTTGGTAAGGGTGTGGTAAAGACAACTCTGTAAAAAAAACATCAAAAATTGAAAAATACAAAATGTACTTACGCAACCAAATTTTCATTTGCATATATTTTTTTTTGATTCTATGCCTCTTGAAGACATGGTCTTCCCCGGATTTGTACTATATTTATTATGTGTAATATTATGTATCGACAATAAATGCTTGTTTTGGGGTGTAAAGTTGCATCCACACTGAGACTGTAGTCTAATATATAAAGTTTTCTATACCTAATAGAAAAAGTAAAAAATGACTAACTTGGTGTTAGGAATACCTTCAGATCGTGACTTCACTTACAACATTAACCGATAAATCTTTATACTCTATCTAAGTCAATCCCTTACCGAATGATAATAGACAGTTGTTTTTTTGTTTTTTTTTTAGTATCCCGCCTCATTACCACAAAGGGCATGAGGAAATTGCTTTCTTACACTTTCTTCACAGCTATTTGTACATATTTTCTAGTCACACAAAAAAAACTATGATTATGACCTGCAATGGGCCTAGGTATTCTCAGATTGTGGGGGGGGGGGCTTATTGTATTTATTAGACAAGCCCTCCATGCTAATGACCTGTAAATCTGCTCATCAATCTCTGTGGATCGGTTTTGGTTGCCTTTGTGTATGAATGTAGAAAAGTAAGGATTTAAACTTCCAAGTTTCAGGTAATTTCAAAACTATAACTAAGAAAATGAATTAGCTTTCCCTTCTCTTTATAATAGTTTGCCTTTCAAAGCACATTATGGAGCTTGGATCAGTTAGCCATGTTGTATTTATTTTGACGGAAAGGGAACAACCTGGCTTTAAAATGTATTGGCTGTCAAGTGGGAAACTTAGTGCCTTTTCTATGATGATGGAAAAGTAACCTGCCTGGGTTGGAAACGAACTCTTATATTGGATTTAGTTAGACAAGTTTAACCACGTATTTTTGCTGGCGACTTTTTTCGAAGTTGCATTGTTGATCTTATCTTGATTGCACAAAACACGGTAATTTTGAAATATCAGTTACAATTTACTTCACAGAAAATCTCTGATTTCTTTGAAAAATTCTTCACAAAATAAGAATATCAACCTCTAGTACTGTCCTTAAAAGCCTTTCAGTCACTTCAAAAGCAACTTAACATGTCGGCCTAGCTAGTTATATGCAAGTACGTGCTTTACCTTTCTTCTGAAGAAACATCGAATATCATACCTTCTGAAATCATGGTGATGAGATTAACTCTTTAGAAACCTGGCTCTCATTGATTACTTTTGTTAGAGGCCTTTTTTATAAAAATATTTATTTTTTGTAAACGAGCGACAACCGTGACTTTACAACGACCAGACAAGTGGGAAAAATTCCGAAATAAATCGGTCCTCACAATTTCATCGCCTTTCAAAGGAGTAATTAAAAATATTCATCCGCTTTAAAGTAGTTTCAAATGTTCCATATATGCAAAATTAGTTGTTGGTGATTTTTTTTTTAACTCAAACTCAATAAGCTATTCAAGCTAGGCACATGAAATCTTGATCGAATAATCTTGAAGCCGTCTAGATGGGAATAGGATATTCAAGTTTTATAAGTTGTCTCTTGATAGGGCAATTTTAGAAAGCTCGACTTGGCAGCAGGACTCTTTCATCCTGATTGGGTTCTGTTTTGGTGAATCAATGTAAGATCACTGAATAGTAATGGTGTTACGAGTAAAAAAAGGTTTCTTTTTCTTGGAGTCGAAGGCTCGAAGCAATCAAGGTGTATTTGCGAGGCCAAATTCCTAGTCTCCCGAGCAAAGAAAGGCACCCTGACCTGTAGAGCGACCCTTTTTCTTGCCAGAGCTGTTGACATAGGAATAAAATAAGCTATAAATAATTTCTTAGACCACATTGCCTTTCCATTTTCAAATGTAAACAGATTAAAATGTAAAAAAAACAAAAACGAATGTACCATGACAGACAAAGAGTGACACTGCTATGCTTAAAATGTTAGACACGTTTTTTTATATTTTCATCTGTTTAAATTTGAAAATAGAAAATGCTGATTTTAAACTAGTTGTAATTTATACTCATGAAATGAGAATAGAGCGAAAATTATCTTCATGATGGTATAAAATTTGGATATGAACAGTCTGTGTTAATATGTTTTTCTAACCACGGATGTTAAACTTGCTTTCTCTAAACGTGTTGTCCTTTCCCCTCCCTTCCGAAAAGATTCTGAATTCTGTGTATGTCCTAGAATGAACTTCAGCGACCTTATTATAATCGAAACACAGTACTTACGTCACTCTCTGAGGATTTATAAAGAATCAGAAACGATATAAAACACATACAGGCAAAATATAGTATATCTTTTGAGTATTTTGCTTGAATGTTGTTGCTTTATTTTGATTTCTGAATGTTCATTCAGAATTAATTTTGGCATTTTTTCATCTTTTGAAAATGAAAAATCAGCTCAAATCACAATGGTCGCTGTTATTTCTTCTTTTTTCGGTTTTAATTCTCTGTTAATGGTTTTATTTCTTATCTATTTATGACGCACGTTACAAACTTGCCTAAAAATAGAAAGTGATCCAGTGGAATAATCGAGGAAAATAAAGCATCAAATACACATAAAAGCACATACTGCGCAAATAAAGCAAAAGCAATAAGTAAACAATACACATAAACAATGCTAATAATAATTGAAGCATACACCAATTCGGAGAATCAGCAATCTGGGAGTTTCTGAAGTCAAAATCTGTCGATTTTAACATAAGATAAATCTTTGAACTTCGGAACTAGTCTAGAAATATTGCTTTTGTCTGAAGGACTGCCATTGTTAAAATATGTGTTTAATTTTGTTTTCTTTAGGATTTAGAAAATGCTGCCTCGTGTGATGCAGCAGTGAGAGAGCGTATTTCGAAACTACCGCCAGAGATATCAGAAGTTAAATCGGTTGAAGATTTAACAGGTGAGTCCTTCTTTTCTTATTTGGAAAAAAAAGACATTTGTAAGCATTGGGGAAAAAGAATTCTTTCTGTATTTATGTTTTTCTTGAATTTCCTTGAATTCCACTATAAATGTATATATGTCATGGCCACTGTATATGTGACTGAAATAACCAAAGATTTTGTTGTTGTATCATCCTCAAATAAAAGAATTTGCCCCTACTAATCGGTTATTTGTACAGGGTCCCAAGTAAACAGTTCTTTCTCTTTAGTTAACACTGTGAAGCAAAATCTAAAGTATTTTAAGACTGAAGAACTAAGACATCTTCTAATTGAAATTGTTGTTTTTAAAAATACAATCCCAAAAGGGCTACAGGAAACGATATGGAAAGGGATGAAAAAGTCTGTGACACCTGGGATGTAAAAAGATTCATTTTCTGATTAGGAATTAGTGACAGTATTAAAAGGACTAAAACAAATGATAAGGCTCCAGATGTAGATAGTATGGTAAATGAATTTCTTGATAAATTACTGATTATTATGAAAATGGTTTTTGAAAATAGGAAGTATCTGGTGATTTTAGGAAAATTTAATCAAACGCCCCAACAAGAAAGGTGATAAGAGTGAATGTGGTAATTATAAAGGCATTAGCTTGGATTCGGTAGTAAGCAAATTACTTAGTTAAGTGATCTTTTTTAGCCTTATAGATTTTGTTGATTAAGTTTTAAGGGAAAGACAGTATGATTTTTGGAAAGAGAGAGGATGTTTTAGCCAAATCTTCACTATTAGATAAATATTGAGAAGTGCCCGAGTCATCATGTTTATAGATGATGAGCAAGCGTTTGATTCATCTGATAGAAAAGGTCCTTTCCTTGCGTGGTATATAAGATATATACAGTAAAGTGAGTAGCGCTATGTGTGAGAACAACATTACTGTGGTTAAGGTAGAAAATGAAGTTAGTTGCTGGTTTCATTATTAAGTCAGGAGTTAAACAGGGTTACTTTCTCTCCCCATTTACGTGAATTGCTCTGATGGCCTTTTGGCCTAAGCAGCACAGCAAAGGTAATGAGAGAACACGGATGTTGGGCAAGTAAAGCTTTCCTAGACTTAGATCATGCTGAGGATTTAAACATCCCAGAGGAAATTATTAGCAAAATGAATGTATTTTTAAAGTTTTCGAGAGTCAGAACGCAAGAATAGGTTTAAAAATTAATGTTAAGGAAATGAAGCTGCTAAGACAAGGAATAAGTGAAGGAGAAGGGGTGATGTTTGGCATGAAAAGGTTAATCGAGTGGACAGCTTCATTTCCCTTAACAGTGTAGTATTATTAGTAAAGACGGTGGTTACAGTGAAGATGTTAAAAGTAGAATAGCCAAGGTTAAGAGCTTTTTTTACAGTTGAAAAAGTTCGGAAGAATAGAAAGATAAGTCAGCGAACCAAGATTAGAATATTGCAAAATACAGTGATGACAGTGGTCAAGTATGGTTCTGAAGTTTGGGCGTTTTCTAAGACTGAGGAGGATTTGCTAGATGTTCTCGAGAGAAATTGCCTGTGGGTTCTTCTGGGTACCCAGCTCACTGACCGTATATGAGACAGTAATCAATACGAGTAATGTGGTTCAATACCGCTTTCTAGGGTTATAATGAGAGAAATTTTGGGATGGCTAGGACACGTTATACATATGAAAGATGACAGGTTGCCAAAGACAGCCCTTGTTGGCCAAATGTCTAGGGCCAAAGGACAGGAAGGTCGTCCCTGCAGGGGGTGGGAGGATGTTTTAAAGAAAGATTTTATAAAAACGGAATCTTATATGAAGGTGCAGATAGGGAGGCTTGTAATTGACTGGGATGGAGGAAGAGTGTGCATAGATGTGTTGGCCCCATTTGCTTTGTGCTGCAATAAGTTGTTAGTAGTTCTAGTAGTACTATTTGTTTGTCATAAATTTTCATACTTACTTTTTTTTCTTTATACTAAATTTGACCTGTTTAAATTTAACCTGTTTGTTGATCCTAATTTAGAAAATTTCTCTTATATTATAGAAATTAGATTTTTCCTCTGTATCTATAATTTTCATTTTTTTTATTTTTGAAGGGGCTCTGTACAAAATTTTGTAAGAAAAAACTCCTAGCATGTGTGCTAGGAAAAAATCTAATCATATTTTTATATTTTGCATACTAAGCTGGATTAAGAAAATGCTTCTAGATAATATTTTTCGTTTTTGTCTTTAATTTAAAACAGAGATAAGCTTAAGCTTATGGTCACGGCTAAACTGTGGAGCGAAATTAATCAGTTTTTGGTTAAGAAATAAAATATTTCTAAAACATGGCTCTAAAAAAACTTTTTACTCTGAGTTTGAAAATGCAGTTTTTTGAAAATGTAGAGTTTTTCCAGCATCCTTAGGTATTGCGGCATCTTTTTTAAAAGATTTTTCTGTCAAACTCTTAAATACCAATAATTCTATGCAAAAGCGTGAAAGGTTATCTTAAAAAAAGACTCAAAAAAGTGATCGTAATATAATATTTAGCTTACTAAGGGACATAGTGTTCATTCAGCTTTTGACTAATTAACATATTAGTGACTAACAAAAACTGATCCTTCCCTAAAAAATAACCACGTATTCAGGTTTGGAGTTACCAAAAAGCCCACTAGGCCAGGGTCTTGGGGCGCACAATGCCCGGGGGCGCAATAAATTAACACCGAGTAATTCTTTTCCTAACAAAACTGGACTGACGTTTTTTATCGTCAAAGTACCTGGTACTCTCCGCCGCCGTGTGGCCTTACCTTAGAAAAGTGATCTTAAAACAACACAGGAATTGTGGCTACTTATAAATGGTCAGATGTCTCCCAAGAATGGCAGCTGAGAATTCGGTATCACCTCTCTTTTTTATTACTTTTAGCTCATCAGGTGCATTCTGTTCATTGCTGCCACTATCTCCAATTTTTGGGATTTCCCCGAAAATCTCTCATAAACGGAGCGGCAAAAACGCTTGGGCCTAGAAGCCTCAAAGCTTTAATTCCGGTTATGCACCTATTCATTTCTCTTGGTTTACAATCAGTTGCAGTTTGAACTTTGTCAAATTTGGAAAATGAGCAACGCTATCTATATTTAGGACCCGCAACTAAAAGTCGATCATACGCCTTATGCGCCATCAGTGGCGCATTAGAAGCTCAAGGTGCTATGGTGATTTTATTAAGAAGCCCCAAGCTACCACTCAGACTTGAGCTACATACAATCTGAAGGATCAATGGGTGAAACACCACTTAATAGTGTTTTGTTCAAAAGACTCGAAATTGGAACGATATAGTAATGGGTCTCTAGCAGAAACATTTATAAAGTGCGAAATAATTTTATCATTTCAAAGTCGGGTATGATCTACGCTGCAGGAAAGCTTAAACGAGGACAAGAACTGCGTCTTGATGGTATTTGTCCTGATCGTTTGCGTTGCGGCTCACCTATTCATTTTGTTCATTTTTACGCCTATGTTCCTGATATGTGTTTATAGGGCCACAGTTCCTCAGTTTTGTTTTTGATGGTATTGCATTTGAACATACCTAAAAACGCTAAAGACCCAAACAAATGTACTGGGTGTGGGCCAATTGCTACGTGTGATGTCCTGGGAAATATTTTGGAGCTACTGCTCATTCCCAAGATCTTTGAGGTTCGACTACTGGTAATTTGGCTTTTGTCGATAGCTCAGTTGTGTATTTGTTCACAAACTTCTAAGGATAATTATTAGAAAAGTAGATGATCCCGGATTGTTCCTATTTCTGGGTGGTATAACATTTCAGTTGCTTTTGATTTCGTAGTGAAATCTCAGATTTTATTAATGGTACTCGTCAAACTGTTGAGAATTCAGATGACCCATTTTAGTTTCAGAGCCATCGTCAGATGGCTCTTATCATTATTTAATGGTCCCATTAGGCTTATCTGTTGTCTTAGAAAAGGGTCCGTCCTGAATCCTGCACTATTTAATATATTGAATTAAGTTTTAACTGTGAGTATTGCAGGAGGATTTAGCATTGATCTATGCGACCTGAAGAGCATTCGTACGAGCTACAGAATACGCATTTCTTTAAAAGTGATCTAAATGTTGGCAAAATAATATTCAGCTGTAGCCTTCTCCACCTTGTTTACGTATTGCCTTTTTGGATTGGTTAAACCAAACTGATAGATCTAAACTTGGTCTACTTATTGCAAATACTCAGATACCCGCTTTGTGTGATAAACACTTACGTTCTGCGTTTGAAAAAAAAACTGAACCCAATTGAAATGTTATTGTCTTCTGAATCTACAGCCGCGAAAAGAGCAGTTAAATATTCGTTGTAATATTTATCTGTTCACGTATTTTTTTAGCGCAAATTACATATTGTATGGGTCCAAAATCATAGAAGCGTTGACCTCAAGTTTATGAAAAGCAAACCAAACTTATTATTGGCATACACATGTCAAATGTGGAAAAATCTAAAGTACAAAAATAAAGAGTATAGCCATTGAACGAGAGGCCAGTGAGCATATTGCCAACTATGCTTTTCTCTGAAAGCAAATTATTATTAATAAAACAAATTTATTGGTGCCCTCTCAAACAAATTTATTCTTCAAAATTCGCAAATTTTATTTCAAACAAAGGACATGGGAGTTGTTCTGATCTCAGTGTCCTAGGGATGTTAAAATGAACCTTCAGCTATGGTACCCGAAGATTGTTTGAATCTTAATAAGTTTTATCTGACTATACTCCTGATTTGGTGACCGTTCAATGCTGTTTTATACCGGTGTTATTAGTATTTTTAATTGTGGTGACTAAGAACGGGTCAAGACTGACTATTACCGATATCTTAAATTTTTGCTTTGCCTTTCTAAATATTTCCCTAAGGGTAAATTAGTTACTGTATGCACGGCAGCAGATATCATGCCAACAGTTCAAACCAGTACATTCGTCTGCTGACGAAGTTAGACTGGGTATAAAAAGTTGGAGCTGTTTCGGTGTTGTGAGATGATTTGAGATTCCCGTAATAAGTTCTTTCCCTTGAAGGGAAATACTGTTTGTGTGACCTCATAGTGGCGTCAGGATGGCCCTTTCGTGAGTTTGCCTTATCAGAACCGTGAATGCAATCGTCGCATCAGGCTGACCCCTCGAGGAAAGTATAGCCTAGTAAACGACACAATATTTGCTCTGAATTTTGATTCATGGATATTTCTTCTGGGATTTGTTGGGATTTGTTTGTTTTGGTGTGCTGAAAAACGTCTTCCTAGCTAAGTTATCTATTATGGGCTGCCTCGCTATATTAGCCGGGGTGGCAGAATGGATTGATCCTCTGCTTGGCAATACAAGGCCTAGGGATCGATCCCCGCTGCGGCAAGGCTGGACGACAGGCTTCCTACTTGTCCCTGTGAAAAAGACCCAGCAAGTGAAACGTCAATTTGACGCCCTGTGTGCCAGCAATAGCTCTGGAGGATCTTTTTTTTTTATCCTCATAGCGGCATAATATTTACAAGCATATTTAATGAATATATAAGGAATGAGAGGCAAAAGGTTTAAGATTGCTTACGCAGGAATTTTTGACTGTAGTTGATACGATGTAATGATATTACGCTGCTATGACTGTAGTTGAATCTGTTGATGTAATTATATAAAATTGAATGAAAAAGTTTGTGACACTTTGGAAGCGAGGGAAGATTTAATTTGGGAGGATGAATTAGTGAAAGTGCTAAAAGGGATAAAAATAGTAAGGCCCTTTGCGCTGATAGTGTGTTACACGATTTTTTTCAATATGGGGGTTTTAAAGTTGGAGGTAAATTACTGAAGATTATGAATATGATTTTTGAAAAGCGGGAAGTACCTAGCGATTTTAAGAAAACTTTAATTAAAACTCTCTATAAGACGGATTATAAGAGTGAGTGTGGTAAAAATAGAGGCATTAGCTTGGTTTATACAGAAAGCAGATTACTTAGTATAATGATACTTTTTAGACTTAGAGATGCTGTAGATGAAGTTTTAAGACAAGAACAGTTTTGTTTTTGGAAGGGGAGAGGATGCTTCTATCAATTCTTACTCTTAAATTAATGATTGATAAATGGCTGAGTCATCAGACCCCCTTAGCCCTTAGTTTGATAAATTATGAGCAAGTGTTTGGTTAAGCCGATAGAAGAGCTTTAGCGAAGGTCCTATCCTTGTATGGTATAGCACATAAATGCAGTAAACTGATTCAAGCTATGTACGGAAATAACATTGGTGCGTTTAAGGTAGGAAATGGGGTTAGTAGCGGTTCCGTATTGAGTCAAGAGTTTTGCAGGGTTGTGTTCTTTCCCTGTTTGTATGGATCACTTTGATCGACTTTGTCCTACGGAACTTGGCAACGGCTACGGGAAAGGATGGGACCAATTGGCATAGTAGAACCCTCCTACTCTAGATTATGCTGATGATTTGAGTCTTCTAGATGAAAATGATTTCAAAAGGAATGATTGTTTGAAAGTTATGAGAATTCAGAGTGGAGGAATAGGTCTGAAAATGAATTTTAAGAAGACTAAACCGCTAAAGCTGGGAATAAGTGAAGGTGGAGAAGTGATACTGGGTAACGTGAAGATTGATAAGTAGATAGTTTCACTTACCTAGGTAGCATTATTAGTTAAGATGTTGCAGTGAAGTTAAAAGGCTGCAGTGAAGATGCTAAAAGTAGAATTATCAAGGCCCAGGTTTCTTTTTTCCTCACTTGGAAAAAAGCTTGGAAGAATAGGAAGAAAAGTCTTAAAACCAAAATTAGAAGTTGGAAGCCACTGTAATGGTAGTGGTCAAGTATGGTTCTGAAACGTGGGTACTCCGAAAGACGGAGGAACATTTATTTGATGTTATCCAGAGGAATTGACAACGGATTCTTTTGAGTACCAGTCGGACTGCCTGCATTCCAAACAATGAGCTGTACCGAAAATGTGGTTCTTTTCCACTTTTTAGGCCTATAATGAGAGAAAGGTTTTGATGGCTAGGACACGTCTTGCGGATGACAGATTGCTAAAGATCGTCCTTTTCGGCTAACCATCTAGGGCCAGACGAAAAGCAGGTCGTCCCAGAATGGGCTAGGAAGAGGTCGCAAGGAAGGATTAAAGGGAAATTTGAACTTCTTTGGGAGTGTAAGAGGGAGGCTTTGAATAGATTGGGATGGAGGAGGAGCATGCGATGCTGTGTGGGCCTCAGGCAGCATGGTGCTGCGGTGGGTCGGTAGTAGTAGTAGTAGTATTTCAAACATCAAGTTCTTGATTATTAAATAAAGCGCCGTTAGACCTTGGTCTCTTCCACCGTCTTATCTGTGTTTTCCCGTAATTAGCTTTGTTACCTTATGTTTTTGATGATTTTTGTGATCATTCATTTCTTTTTTTTTCTTTTTTATGTACTGAGCTTTTGGGAAAGAGTGGGTTGCAATTCAACTGTAATCATAGAATGTTCTATAACAACCATAATCATTTTTTTTTTCTTTAATCCTAAACAACCAAAACTTACAAAAAAATGATTCGATAAAACTATTACGTACTAGCTGTGATTGGTAAAAAAATATTTTAGTTCATTAGTTGAATCCAGTTAAAAAGTTGTAATAGCAACACGAAGGCATCCTCTTGAATTCGAAATATTTTCCAATGTAGATGAAGTAGCAAAACTGCTTCAAATATGCAATGCTGCTCTTTAATTATACATAAAATGTAATGAAAACCAAATGGAGACATCAAATATTAAGAATCCCTGGCTGATTTTTTTCTTCGGGGGAGGGGGGTAGACGGTAGCTTAGGTTTGATTAAGTCCAATCTATTGATGTGGGTGAGGAGAAAACATTCATTTGATGATGTCAAGTCTTCTAAATTGCCATTCCTCTCCCTCCCTCCCTGTGTAAGTATGAATGTTAGTATTCGCCGCATGAATTTTCTAGTAGCTGCTATTTTCAAGCTTATGAGTGATTCTTCAGAATATGACACATTCAACTTCAAGGAAAAGTTTGCTCTAATTGTCTGCAGATTTCTGTTCATGTTGCATGATTGAATATTAAAAAGCTTTGTCTTATACGAAAAACTTATCCTTTATACAAGGGGGCCTGCTGTCTCCCTAAATCCTGATCTGCTTATTATACGGAAGTTTAACTTCCGTATCAACGTCGATCTCGTATAATAAGAGGAAACATTGGCGCAAAGGGTGATGAGGGGATATGGTGTTTAGTGGGTATGATGTTTAGGAGAGCAGCAGCCTCTTGACGTATAGCATAATGTATGTTCGTTTTAAGATCAACGTTGCTCTCTATATCATTTGAAAAAAGATCACTATTTTTTAGGATCAAACTCAGGCTTTTCCTAAATAAAAGGGAGAGGGGTTACCATCCCCTTCGTCCCCCCGCTCTTTAATTTTGAATGTTTCTTCTAAGTAACGGTCTTCCTCTCCGTAGTAAGTATAAAAACATGCAATAATGTGTAACCCTTAAAAATATTATCGATATCTTCTGAATAATTACCATTCATCTTACAAGTGAAGGAGTACCAATACTACTCCGAATGGCGTAATAGCCTCTAAATCTTAGAGAATATGTAAATAGTTTTTTGATAGCTGTACATTGATTGGCTATCTGAACGATTTTACCCAACTGTGTTTTGGCCCTAATCTGTCCAAAATTGTTCTTTTGTAGCAAAACATGACAGAAACCAAAATCTTGCTGCTCCAACATCTCTTCTTTTTTTTTTACTTAAAATGGACATTGTAAATTTAATTTCCATTCAAATAATCACTTCCTGATATTATGTGGCCACTGGCTTATAACAAATCTTGGTGAAAAAAAGAAGATAATATACAAACTCGAATTCAAGACCAGTCCCCTCAGGAATTTTTTTTTTTTTGGAGACACAGACTTGAAAACTTCCGGTAAGAGGTGGATGAAAACCTTAAATTTGATGGCGTAGTTCTCACTTCACTGGATGTAAATAATCATGTGCATATAAATACATTATAACTATAAACATATTCCTAAATAAACAAGCATCATCTAAATTATTATAATTATCAGTTGTATTCTATAAATTATTACGTCTGAAAATTTAAGAGAAGTTATTGACCGGAAATATCAATTGGGATGGGAGAGGAATGGGCAGTTGACCCCCTAAACATTTAAAATTCTTTTATATGTAATATTTTTAAAAGATTGAAAAAATCGTTCTCCCCCTCCCATATTTCTGTGAGTTGGCGCGACTGCTATTGACTTTTTTATGTTTATGCTTTTTGGGCTCTCAGAGAAGGGAGAGGGGTGATGTAAATACAAGGGCAATACTTTTTCAGAAACTAACCTTTAAAAAAATTATTTCAGAGATGAAATATTTCTGTAAGTCTTGAAGCATTTGATGTTGACACACTTAAACAAAATACTATTGTTTTATCTTGACTATTGTTTAATCGATTAAAACTGTTGTTTTATCGATGTCTATTAACTATTTATGAAAATGTGTACTTTTGGAGAGGTTTTTTCGATGATGTTTCGCTTTATTTCTCTATTTGATTTTTTTTTTTAAGACTTATATAGAGCAATTATATAGTGGAAAAAAAATAAGAGCTTGTATTATTGCATTTTACTTATTACATTCCCACAAAGCTTAATAGTAATTGAAATTTTAGGGTTTGAACAGTTGAAAAATTTACTTTTAATCCTGCTCATTTAACGTTATTGTAACATTCTCTTCTTGGCGTCTACTTTGTTCCGGAAACCCTAACCAGTGGCGGTTTTGGCCTCTCTTGCGCCTGAGGATAAATTTTAACAAAATTTTCATTTATTAACAAAATTTTTATTAATAAAAAAAAGTTTCATTCCTTTAAGTCTGTTTTTTTTTTCGTAGTTTGTATGGGAAAAGATATAGGAAAAATGAAAATTTTGTATTCAATTTGCTTATACTTACTTTCAACTGCGCCCTCTACTTTATTTTAGTAAAAACAAATTTTCAAAAATTACAAATCCTTATAAATGTTAGATTATTTATTTTAAATTTTACACCCCTAAAATTTCTCCGCCTGGGGCAAGTACTCCCTCTTACTATAACTCTAAGTGTGATTTTCTACTCTAAATGTGGTTGGAAGGTTTCCCCTTTGGAGGGAGAAGAGGGAAATAGCCTTTGAGTTATTTTATCAGAGCAAGATATCGTCCTCCCTCTATTCAAGTATTAATTCCTACTATTTTAGTGTGTCACCTTAGATTTTTTTTTTTTTTTTTTTTTTTATACAATTACGTTATTATTGTTGCATATTTTAGACCCCGTGATGATGCAGAAGTTCATAACCCAAGTCAACGAGGCAATGTTACTGCTTTCAGAGTATAATAAACGACTTTCAGAAGAAATGGATGAAAGACGAAACGTTAGCCGAATGCTTAAAGATTATCTATTATCTCAAGAAGAGTTGCTTGATCAAGCCCAGCAAAGGCTTGAGGTGTGTTTTGATTTTGTTACAGATTTGCTTGTAGTAAAAGCTCAATTTTTTACATGATATATTTTCTAGGATTTCCCATTCCTTTGGTTATATCTTAAGACTTTATTGTTACAGTAGTTACTGGTTATTCAAAAATTTAATCCATCCGTCTTTAATTAAGTGTGCATGTGTTGTAATTTGATTTGATGTGAACTACACAAAGTTTAAAAAAAATTAGTGGGTTTCGACAAGAATGAAATGTGTGACAAAAGAAAAATCTATACCAATGGGATTTGAACTTGCGACCAATATTATTGATTTTTACGAATATTTGACATGTTTGAAGACTGGTCGAAAAACATTTGGTAAGATTGGGTTGGATATTTCAGCAGAAGAAAGGGAGGGTAAAAAAAGAGAACCCAGTATCAGACAAACTTGATTGAAGACATATAAATTTATTTTATTACTTTTCGTCTATACATTTTAACTTTTTTCTGTTCCATATTCATTGCCTATTAAGAAAGTTTTAATATTTCCTGAAAGTGAGATTTTTTGCAATCACACTTAGTAAAAAGAAAAAAAATAACATAGATTTCTCCAAGTGATTTAATTTTCTATATCAGTTTTTCCGTATGATTTAATTTTCTATACGTAAGAGCGTTTTTTATGTTATTCGAGGCAAAACGAGCATGTTGATTAGAATCCTAATTTTGAAAAGTTCGAAATTAAAATATTAATTTATGTTAAGTTATGTTGTTTTATACTCTGAGTGTATTTTTGGATTTAAATAAGATAGTTTTGTAATGAAATGTTTTTTTGCATTAGTTCTTTGCAGTTTAAACGATAAGATACATTTCATTGGGGTGGGGCTATGCATTGATGCTTAGGAGGTGGTGTAAGGACTTTTTTGAACAGCACATAGCTTTAAAAATGGTTGTACTTAAATACTTTTTGTGGCAAGGGAAGGGAGATCCAGGATTCTCTGGGAGGGCGTCTCTTTCCAATTAGATGCCTAGACTCTGAGCAGGGTTACGCTAAAAAAGTGATCTATTATGAAACTTAATAACCGAAACAATGGTTTAGCATATTATACTTGAGAAGAAAATATGCTTTTTCCATTTTAGTCGAGGAATATATATTTTTTTTTCTTACAATTGTAACTTGAAAATTTGGATTTCAACAATTTTCAGTTTTAAAGTAGTCTGCTTTCCAGCTGAAATTTTATTCACACACAAAAGTACTTACGTAGATGCGTGCTGTTATTCGTTATATTAGCTATCTTCTTCTTACTCAGCAACAATCGTACACAGCCACGGTAATAAAACTTAACACCACTTTTTTTATTCCTTGAATAAAAACCGTAAGTAGTGACCGAGATGGCAAGAATAAAATTTTACTCACATGTTTTTTATCTGAAAATTGGACTTGTAAATTGAAATAGGAGTTCAGTTAAAATGTTGAGGTAGAGACACGTCCAAGGTCTTATTACTGTTGTGGTATCATTCAGTACAATTACTCGCAAAATTTCCAGCTATACAGTCAACTATGAAGCTTGTCTGCAGGTTTTTTCTGCATTTCTAGCATTAGTGCTAAAGTTAGTTCTAAACTGTCGTTAGTCATAAATGGCTATTAAGTTATTTTACTTGTAAAGATTTTACCCAACCCTATATTATAAATAGATTAATGAATTACTTTTTATTAATTTACTTTCTGCGGGAGCCAGACGATAATCCATCCTGTCCTGCAGTACTGGACGACAGAATAACTGACGTATTCCGGCCCAATCCGTCTGGAGCTATTTTTAGCCTTTCCTTATCCTAGCAACGTTCGTATCGGCGGAAGCCAGCCCGAGGATCCAGGTTATTCTTAGATGTTTTTCAGAGATTCTTTGTGTCCAGATTGGGAGGGGGTCGTAAGTGAGGACATCTCAGGCTATGGTTCTAAGTTGCCAGCGTAGTGTGGCTTCCAGGAATTTCAGTCGCTGTTGTTATATTATTGTCGAGAAGGGGTGTTTCCGGGCATGGTTTCGTCAAACCTCAGCGTTCGAAGAAGCGCTCTTAATCCTAAAAAAGGCAGAAAAGCATAAAACAAGTCTCATGGTACAAAATGTCAATTGCTGTTTTCAATTTAACCACCAGAAGAAGAAAAGGTAAATCCATTATCAAAGCAGAAAGTCAAGTTTCGAAGGACGAAAGGGTGTAGACTGTCTTATCCCAACCCAACCAGCAGTTTTAGGCCGAAATTAGCCATTGCCTTAAATCTTAGTGGCTCGGCCAAGATAAGAGTAATTTAGAGAAGGTAAAACTTCGGCCTTTCTTTACCTCCTAACAACTTTGTTACAAACAATATTCCAAAATGGTGCGTGACTAGTAAAAAATTTGAATGTGTGTATGAAAGATTCCTTAGAATTTACAACGGTTGTAAATATGGGCAAGAAAATGACACGGATTTGTGCTGTAAGTCTGAGGAGTGTGTCTCCTGTGATGAATTGTTAGTAATAGTTGTTGCATTAACCAAATCGGTGAACATTGAATTTAGAGCAAGAAATTAGTGTTGGTATACTGTTGTAAACCACACTAACTCATCCAATTAACTCAAGGTAATAAAAAATTCGGCATACAACCTAAACTAAAGGTAGCAAAAACATAAACCAGGTCTCATCATTTTTCTATTTTTGCTATCATTTTTGTAATTTTCGCTATGGTTTTACTTTTGAGAATTTTTTTTTTATTCTTGAAGGACTCGGGTCTGGTTTTCTCAATAAATCGCTATAACCCAGTTGTAAAAAATATAAACAAGTTATCAAGATGTATAAGTTATTATTGTTTATTATGCTGTTTATTACATAAATATTTCGTATATTTATTTACTATATTATTTATAGAAAATAAATAACTTATTTACATTTTTATGGCTGCAGTCTGGGAGATGCGATCCGATTGATTATTTTATTTATACTCAGTTGGAAACATTATTGTTGTATGTTACAATTTCTTCAGAGTATATAGGATGGTTTTTCAATAAAGTAAAGTATAAATTAGGACAAAAAAGATGTACACTGCCCAGTCAAAGACGACCTATTTTCTGTAAAATCTCCAATTAGATTGGAAAATTTATGATAACTTGAAATCCGTGTTTTTCAGTAATTTAATAAATCATAATACAAACCACTATTTAATAGCATGAAACAAGGAATAATAAAATTGTACGTACAGAGTTCTATTGAACTGTTGTCTATATTTCTCGCTAATACTCCTTTATTCAGCTAGGTATTTCACGGCGACTTGTTGCACAAAAGGACTTATCATAAAATCTGAAATATTTGCTAAAAACTCGACACTAATTATTATAAATAAGAAAATGTCTTCATTTCTTTGAGTGAACATGAATATACAGTACCTGGCGTTTTTTAAAGTTTATATATATAATGAAAGGATCTGCTATTGATTCACAAATGTACCAACAATCAAAATACTTTAGAAAATATAGAGTTGAACTGCAAAAGATTTAACTAAGGAAAAAGATAATTTTTCTCATAATTAATATTTTAGATAAGCTACATCCAATGTATGAGTGTTTTCATGTTTAGCCTTTATCGTATCTTCAAGGCTTCAATTATAGGCTAAACCCATCCTGCAAATTTGAATCTTCCTAAATATTTATTGCATTATTATTGATAAATTAATATATTAATTATATTTCTAAATTTATAACGTATATATAGTTAGTAACATTTTGTTTAAGTCACATTTAACATATTGGTGGGATCATGTTCAACAATTGTCGCCCTTAAGAATCTACATTAAGCTCAACGAGCTTAGCTCATCCTGCTTTGTTGAACCTTCCTTACTTGCCAGCTGTAGTGAGCTTCTCTGGTGTTAAATTATTGTTCGTCAGTGCCGTCAATTTGGGTTACAAGGCATTTGCCTCTTTCTAGATTCCCTCTTCCCTTCCATCGATTTTGGAAAATACTTGTTTTCGGTATTTTCATTGAAAGATACCTTTTTTATTTCCATTGAAAAGTTGAAAAGAACAATGGAATGTCTCCATAATTCCCCATAATTTTGATCAAGGGGATTTTGTTATAGCTTTTGTTGGAGGGGGGAGAGGCTAAAGAAAAACCTTAACGAAACGGATAAAAAATTGTTTATATGCATTTTGATACTTTTCTTTGGGTCAGACAAAAATTTCAAGGGGGTTCAAATACATTAGCCATGATTGAACTGCTAAGATCTTGGGTCTGACTAATCTCAGTACAAAAATGTTTAAAGTTAAATTCTTATACAAGATTGGACCTTGAAAAGAGGGTTAGAAAACTTGAAAACCACTTAACTTACTTATATACCTAATAACTAAGTACTTAACAACAATTAGTGCCAGTAAAGAACTAGTCCTCCTCAGAAGGACACACTATAAAATTCTGAGAATGACTTTTAAAAACTCGAAAATCCTCGCTTTTATCATTCTTAAAAGCGATTCCCTTTACTCTCCCCCCCCCCCTTAATTTGTAAATATATTGTTTAAATTATATATCAACTTTTTCTGTTTCTTGATTTCGTCGACATTGCTTTTTTCCCGTTAAATCTATTCGAACAAAAGAGCAATGCATGGAAAATGCCTGAAAAGTACGTAATTTAGGTTCTATGTTTGCACATTAGGAGGAGCTGTTGGGAATGATATAACTAAGTGTTTTAGGGTTTCCTTCTGAGAGGGAGTAATTCTGCAATAGCACCGTAAACTTTATTTGAGGTACTTTGTTAATATACTTAATAGTAAAATAATAACACTTAAATAGTACTTATACTTAAATAATCAATTAAATGCTAAATAATACTATATTAAATAATTTTTTATGCTTAATAATACTTAAATGTAGCTATCATGAAGGACTTTTATCACTTTTTTCGATTTTGGAAAATCGAAAATCTTTCGAATTTTTTTACCCTTCCATCGATTTTGGAAAATACTTTTTTTGGTATTTTCATTGAAAGATACATTTTTTGTCCTTCCATTGATTTTGGAAAATACTTTTCTTTTGGGATTTTCATTGAAAGATACCTTTTTTATTTCCATTGAAAAGAACAATAGAAATTGTCTCCCTTCCCCATAATTTCCGTAAATTGACGCCACTGTAGGTATTTGGCATTATGTTGTTGTTGTTTTTTTGTGTTTTCTTTTTAACTCTTGGCTCTGCGTTATGGTAATTTTAATTTTTATGACGGCCTTACGGAATATTGAAATAATTCCAAGTAATTGTTATTCCAAATACTTCTTATTTTGAACTTTCATGCCACAATACTCCCTAATATCTACATGACCCTCACACAATTTGGTGGGAATGATCTAATATCCTTTTTTCAGGAATACCAAGGAAAACTTCAGAAAATCTATCAAGTCCGAAAAGAACTAGAAAATCATTTGAATAACCTACCAGATTTGACGCGACTACCCACTTCGAAGAACCCTCTTCCCTCTGCCGGGGACCTATTTAAAAGATGAGTCACCTTTTGCATCTTTATGAGTACTTCTTCGTTTATTTAAGAAGTGAGGATAAAACCTGGACAAAAGTGAAGACTTAGTTGATGCTCCATAAAGGAGTGTGACTTTTATATTTTAATGTGTTCCTTACTAAGTGAAGTTGTACAAATTGTGGGATGATTTTTGAGACTAAGTATATGCAATATGTTTACACTTCAGCCATCTTTCTTTGTATCTCATCTTTAATAAGTTCTTTTGGAGGCTTAATAGACCGTTTACCTTCAGGTCACAAATTGAGTAAATTGTTGCAGCACTTCCTAGCAAACAAGAATTATATCCATTGTAAGCAGGCGTTACCCAAACGGTATGGACAACTTATTAGAGTGTAAACTGGTACTAGTATCGAGAAAAAGAATCACTAATGTCATCTATCGTTCGGCTTTTCATGGCTTTTTTCAAGCCTCGTTGTATTTTTTTGAAGACTGAAATCAGAACTTATTACTATACTATTTTTGGCTTATTATTAAACTGAAATAAATGTCAAAAACTCCAAACGCTAGATGATGCTGGTAATTTTTTTGACGACACTAATGCCAATTTCCACTCTTGCAAGTTATCTATACCTTGCAAGTGGGGTATATCCCTACCCCACTCTTGCATGCTATCCGTAACTTGCAAGAGTGGGGTATATCCATACCCCACTCTTGCGTTTTATCATTTGGTGTTACCATTGAGTTTAGGATAAGAAACGCCTCAACACATGGAAGAACACATTTCTGATCCAGTTTTCTGAGATACCATCTTTGATAGCGGAATTGTTGATATTTGTATAATTATCTGTATTCATTTATAACTGAAAATGAACTATATCCATATGTAGTTCCCTTTTCTATGTATTTTATCCCTCTTATCCTTTTGTGTCATTGTCATCAATCCGTGATATTAGTTAAGGGGAGGGGCTAGGAGATAGCTGTGTTCACCTTTAGTTTGCTTGCTATTGCAGGAAAGCCTTTTAACAAGGCAGTTTTCATTAGCAATTTTTTACGAAGAATGGTTTTGTTGCAGCACATAAGGCAGATATGTGAAATTTTTCCTTGTAATTTGGCTTAGTAATTTTGTTCCTAGTAATTTATGTGTTTACATGCAAGCGGCAGATGCTAGAAATACAGATCTGGGTAGAAAGCTTTTTTTTACTATACATTACTTGCTTTGAAAAATGGATTAATATAACCGGAATCGCAAAAATGGCCGTTTTTTCACAAGAATTAGTGGTAGGAACCGAGGGACACGGCACAGTTTTATGTCTTTCACCTGGTTTTTGTGTTCTCATATTTCTCAAGAATTGCATGAACTTGAGGCAATAAACGCTACGACATTGTTGAATGTCTAGCTAGTATTTTTATTGAGATGGTCTAATTTTGTACAATGGAGTTTGTTAAAATATACCCTAGTACGTATTGATTTCTTAGTTTATGTATTTAGAAGCTAAAACTTACAATTTATATATTTCTGAAATATCCCTTTCTTACATTTCTTGCGAGTTCTTACAACTTCATTATTTTATGATGCTAATTCCAATATGGGAACAAATTATTGAAAATTTGAGCGTGAAGACCCTGAATCAGATTTTAGACTTCGTTGCAGTTTAGCTGCTTGATCAAGTTCAACATTCTCTGTTTGCTTATCAAGTAAAATTTGCAATAGACAACTAGACTATCAAATTTTATTCGCCTTGATTTCTTAGGATTCCGAAATTCTCAAATTTCCCTAAAAAATAAACTTTAGAAATCAGAATACACTAACAGGAAATTTTTAAAGGTACTTTTCTCACCATTAGGCGCTCTGTCAAACCTCATATTATGAATAAAAAATTCTGAAAACATCCTCTGTGCGAGTAGTTTAATGTATTGTCATTGATATTCTTAGGTCTCTCTTCTGTAAATTGAATTGAACTAAAGATTAACATCTAATCACTTAGGATTATTTCGTAAATAATGATTTAATTCAAAGGAAGTGTAAAACCGATCAGAAACATTTAAATGATTAAAATATTATTTTTCAGGATCATTTTATAAATAATACTTGAATTTCAAGAGTGTTGCAAATTGATAAGAGAGAAAATCATGTTCATCTCTAAAATAAATAAAAAACAAAAAACGGTGCATGTATTGTCTTGGATGGTGCATGTATTGTTAACCAGCAAAGTCTTGGAGCTAATCATGTAAATCTAAAAATATAAATATAAAATTTGTAAATCAAAACCTATGTATTTACATTAATTAATTGAAAGGTTCTCCATCAAATTATTGTTATATTAATTTAAAAATAAAATAATCGGATAAGAAAATATAATCGGGTTACTTGCTGAAAATTTCTGGTCTGATCCAAAAATTACTTAAAACGAATTTTAATAGTTTAAAATTGAGCGTGCTGTCGCAATTATGGCTGGTTACTTTTAGTTTCTATGCAGTTACGCCTTTGCATATGCCATAAATAAATAAAGACCTGGTACTAGAACCTCGCATCTCACCAACCGAAAACAAAAGTGTTGATTGTTGTTGTGCTTGTGTTCCCCTCTTGTATTTAGAAAAATTTCAACTTTTTCATGAGAAGAAAAAAGCTAATTTTATGATATTTCAACTGGAGAAGAATATAAAAAATGCCCGAGAAAAGGTGCACAAGTTTCAGATATATACCAATTTAAATGCTATAAGCAGAAAATAAAGAATATTTGAGGAATATCACGCAATATGCACATATATTTTCTAGATTTAGATTGGTACTGAGGGTTGATTCTAGTTATATTCTTTGTTATATTGGGTGAATCTTAAGGGTTGCACAATTCTCGCAGTTTCAATAATTGCATATAGTTGAAATCTTACATAATTTTTCCATAACATATCAAATGCAAACTTTTTTAAACACTGTTCCTCAAAGGTTTTGCGCATTTCATTAAATTGAGACTAAACATTTCGACTTTGTTCAACGTTTCAGTCGGATTTGGCTTTACAAATCAAAGTAATTATTAGCAAATCGTGTATTTTCTTTTTCGTACGACTAGGAGATGAATAACCAAATATATAAAAAAAAATGGGTTATGTGTATTTTGTATTCCGATCTTAGGTTTTGAATGTTTAATTTTAATTCATGATCGGCTGTTGAAGGCTGTTTATTGATATTGCTAGAATTAACTAAATTTAAAAAGTGACAAATTTGGTATTTCTTAAACATCATTTAGCTCGTTTTAGAATCCTGCTTTCGTTTTTTTTTTCTTTAAGACCTATTTGACCTTCATTATATCATTTTGCCTAAAATTAACAAGTCGTTTTTTTCTTTCCAGTCTGATTTCTTAATAAAACGTGGAAAATTACGGATGATCAGTTCTACCAATGATTTTGTTATCAAAACACAAACGTAGATGAAATATTTGTTAAATCTTTCATTCATTATAAGTAAGTGGGAACAAAATCAGGGTAACTCCTTCTTGAATTTACTTTAATGTGTTGCAGCAGGCCTGGCGTACTTCTCCAATTTCCAAAAAATCACAATTTCTCAATGTACTATTAAGTCTTTCGAATCTAATCCGATTCCTGCATATTTTAAGGACTCGTATAATTTTATAATCTCTTGGATCTGAGATGAAATCCCTTCCTCTAATTATTTGTCTTCATTTTCATCTTCTGTTAAAAATTTCAAGCTTTCAGTCCAAAGATACATTGTTCTTATATTTTCCTCCCCTCCTCCCAGAGGTACTTTTATTTAACGAATTGCTAAGGTTTGTCGAAGAACTTCGTCATCGTTAATGACAAAAATGGTCTTTTAGGTCATTAGAGAACTAAGGCTTTCGTTTTAAGGCGTATTTTATTTGTCATCAATCTTCCTAACCAAGTATGGCAAGCAAGAAGTTTTATGAGAATATCATCAGCGTCCTTTAGCGTTAATCTTTTCAATAGATGGAAGGAATGGCTAGCCTAATTTAGTTTGTAAGTGATTACTATACCACTACTATATACCACTAAATTATCAAAGCTGATTCGGTGTCTTTGCATCAACAGCTAAGGGACTAGAACTTAGGACTAGTTCGGACTAGGACTAGTTAGAGACTAGAACAGCTAAGGGACTAGTGGAGGCACTTGGCATATTTGTGCAATTGTCAAAACTCCGAAAAAGAAATCCCCCATTTTTTGTCAACTTTTCAATTCTACTACGGATCCCACATACGTCGCGATTTTTCATACTTTTCCGATTTCTGAGGCTATATTGGGAAATTTCCAATTTGTTTCGTTCAGCGTAGATTAAAAACATATCGGAGAATCAAACTGGAGCTTCTTCACATTTTCTTTTAATTTTACTGCCGCAATGGTTGTATCATTATTAAAAAAAATAACAACAATTAAAACTTACTTTATTTTTTAATAGAATTTTTCATTTACTCTACTTCAGTTTTCTAATTACAATCTAAAAATATTGCTACTTTGTCCATTCTTTCAATAAGAATAGCGTATCTACCAGGGGCTCAGATGCTTCTCTGTGCTCTTAAATTAAATGCAAAGGACAGTTCAGTAGGTTTCTTTCAGGCCATATGTTATTTTTTTGGGGGGGGGTAAATTTTTAACTCTTATTATGTAAGTTTGTGAAGGCAATATTGGTGGAAATTTACCATCTTTTCTTAACGAACAAGATATTCCATTCCATTGCAAGATTCATTT
The DNA here is from genome assembly GCF_032884065.1 of Artemia franciscana. Classification (NCBI taxonomy): domain Eukaryota; kingdom Metazoa; phylum Arthropoda; class Branchiopoda; order Anostraca; family Artemiidae; genus Artemia; species Artemia franciscana. The sequence goes on along the minus strand of NC_088874.1, from coordinate 10,334,559 downwards.
TTTTTTTAATCAAAAATTTTGTTTAAATTAATTTCAGTTTTTTTATTACAATTTAAAAATCTTGCTACAACTCGCCCACTTCTCAGTTAGAAACAGGATTAATTTCTTTCTACATTTTTCAATCAAAATAAATTATTTGTCAGAGACTCAGATGCCTCTCTGATCTCTCAGGCTAAATACAGAATATGTTACTTTCAGGATATGTGTGGAGCTTATTTTGTAGTAAATTGTTTTGATTTTGATATTAATTAGTGGCAATTGTAAACTGCACAGAAATTATGTCAAAATATAAAGGCAATATTGGTAGAAATTTGCCCTCTTTTCTTAACGAATAAGATCTTTCATTGCAAGAATATCGCTCGAACAAGATAGGATATCTTCTATTCTAAATAGGAATTAACGGCGCTCTGTATTTCGTCTAGTTTACCTGTCTTCGGTGTCTATGCTTGTCATTCCATTCAAAATAGGGGTGCATTCTCCCTCCAGGAAAGGTAATTGTTATTCAAAACGATCTCTTTTGTCTAGCTGAGTGGGAGACTCTTAAATCTGTGATGGGCCTCTGTAGAAGAGGAACACCCTTAGCTGGCTACCTAATCTTTTACTGCTACTTTACGGTGATTTTAAAGAGAAGCAATCGAAACTGATTGAAAAAATATTGAGGGAAATGTGAAGTGCCTATCCAATAAATTATATGTGAAGTAAAAGAACTGGGATTTTTCAGAAAAATGAGTAATCAACTATAAATAATTTTCAGCAACATTAATAATAAGAAATAATAAAGCATTTATGTTAAAATTTCTCGACTTGAACTGGTATAAAAGTGAATCGAACTTGAGACTTCTGAATACCCCATTTTCCAAACCCTTTTTATTGTCATCTTAAAAACATCAATTCGAAGATCACACTATGCCCAGAACTTGTTTTATAGAATAAACTCATGCTAATCTAAAATACTGTTTAAGACACAAAACTTATTGCTGGGATTAATTCTGCAGCCCTGACAAAATGATTCTTAGGCTGTGATTGAAAATGTCTTAGGAATTAAAAAAACTTTTTTTGGCCTTCCTTTGGGGCAAAAATAGACTTGGCCACCCATAGGGGCGAAAATAGACTATACTTCGCCGCAATGTGACAATTTGAAGCCACCGCTAGACTTTATTCTCCCTACAAAATAGTCGACTGGAAGGAAAAGACTTAGTGCTACTTTGTACAGTCAACAATCAAAGTAGAGAATACATAACATTGTGATCAAAATTGAAAATCTCACCTATGCATAGATAAAATAAAGTCGTTAATAAATTAAAAGAATATTGTCAAATTAAGATATAGAAAACTTAGTAAAAAGTATAACACTGGTGGGACAAAACGAAAAGTCTTTTAAGCGATTATACGTTTATGAAATGTTTGTTTTTCTTGCAATGTGTAATTTTCGGTTATACATGCTCTTTGAAATGAAAATTTCATGTCAAATAACGCTTATAATAATCCGTGGATGAAAATGTGTTTTTCATATCCACAATATGGCTGACACATTTGTTTTACCATCAAACAAGGGAAAGACGTCCTGGAACTGGTTCTTTATCCTAGTTGTCTAGATTAATCGCTATAATTGTCAAATTGTATTCTCTGTACTTAAAATTGGGTCTGACCTTTTATGCTTTTGAAAGTATTCAACCATGAAATTTAATGCAAATAAAATAATTTGTATTGGTGAAGAATACCATAAGAGGCCATTCGTACAGCCTTAGAATTTTAGGCTCATAATGTGGAAAAGGTGTATTTATCAGCCCTTAAGTTACGCAGGGATTGTATTTAAGTGTATTTCTTGTGGGATCAAATGCGAACGTCTCCGGTGGAATCCAGAAGACCTCGTATGACTGACTCCCATCTATCATGAGTTTGTGCTAGCTCTTGACAAAACTGGATCCACTGGCTATTTCCTCTTCTGCCAAACTTTCAAACCCAAGCAATGGATTCGAGGTCTTTTTTATAAATTCCCAACGATAGTTCAAATGAATGCCTCCTGTGCAAATGTGGTAAAGGAGCAGATTGAAGCACTTACTTGATGATGAAGTCAATGAATTTTCTCGGGGTCTGGTCGAGTCACCGCAGTTTTCTTAAAAACTGCATTTGAGACAATCGCCAACTTCATATGCTTTATTTGGGAAGTTTTGGCTCTTGCAGCGTGAAGTTTCAACATTTTACAAATATTTCATAATTTTTTGTGTTCTTTACATAATTTTCCTATTTTATCATGTTTCCAGTCCCTTCTTTAACTGTAAAATCAAGTGTATATGTTACTATGAATTTCGGAAATATGGTTAATGTAGATATTTACTGGTGAATGTCCGAAATTCCTTTTCTCTACTTGAATTCATTTAGCTTTGCGAATCAGCTTTTGTAGTCTTATAAAAGCTTTGATGGTGAAAGTTAAAGTTAGGTTAGGCTGGGTTAGGTTAAAGCAGGGTATAGAATCTCAGAAATGGGTTAAAATTTTAACCCAAGCTATCCTAACCTGTTACCATAGAACCTTGCATAAAACTGAAAAAGTGGAATAGCAACGCTGACTAAAATCAAGAAGAAAAAAAGGTATTTCGGACATTTACCGTTGAATGTAACATTAGGACTCAAATTTTGTCCAACATTAGGACATTTGCGTTGAATGTAACATTAGGACTCAAATTCTTCTGAGACGAATAGTTTACACTTTTTTTGTGTATATATTTTATAGCTAAGTTCCAAGTACTCTTCTGTAAAATTAATTTATAACAACGGCTACATAATCTTTAGATGATGGAAAGTCTTTAACAAAGCATTTATTTGATATATTGCCATGAAACAGCAATAGCGCTTAAGAATAAAACCTAGGGAAAGAGCTGAACGATAAACCTAAAAATCTGAATTCTACGGGTTTCCTGACATCTAAGGTTCATATCATAGTTGATTGGCAATAAGATCAACCACTAATTAAAATTAATGGTTATTTCTTGGCAGTCAACCCGTCGAAAAGGGTCCTTGTTAAGCTTGTGTGTTTTCAAAAGGTAAACTCAACCTCGGTGGGAGCTTCTCCCCTCGCCACTGTATTGCCTATGTTTTGCTGTATCTTGATGTATTGGTTGTAAAAGCTGTCTATTTGTAGTTATGTTAGAGTCATGAGTAATGAGTTATGTTAGCAGAGTCATGAGTCATGAGTAAGAGTCATGAGTAAGCTGCGGTGGATGTTACATACAATAATTATATGAACCGTAGTGTTTACTGGTGGTTTTGTTTCTTGTTTTAATTAATAAAATTGTCAATCACTACCTTTAAGAATTGCTTGCGTCACATCAGGAACTCTCAAGTTTGTTCAATCAATATCAATCAATCAATATTTATTAATTCAAATTAAAAATATACAAAAACAATATTATGCCCCAACAGAGAGCAGAGCTCGTAAGGTTGGGGCAGCATTAAATTGGGGCAGCTTCTTAGCTTTATAACATTTGAAAATGTAAGTGGGAAGACGCTGCTTTGGTTGAAGTTTTCTTTCATCGTTGAAGGTGTGTTGAAAACTCCTTATTGGTAAATTGGAAACTCCTTTAAAATATATGTCCGTAAAGATCAAACGAAAATCCTACCTGCTTCAGTATAATCCGCTATACTGTTACTTTCGCTTCACCTGTACAATAAATGAAAAAAAAAATCAAATGAAAGTAAAGGGCAAAATTAAAACAGAAAGCAATTATTCCGTATATGAGGTCGCCTGCCTCCTTCAACCCCCTTTCTCTTTACGGTGAAGTTTTATTGTCTTTAAAATTACATTTTACCACAGTTAAATGGTCCTTGTATTTAAGCAGTAGTTTTTAAAGAATTTGAACAAAAAAAAATCAAGTTTTCCTTCGAATAGGAATGATCATCATCCCCAAAAAAGTTTACCCCACCATATGTGAATTCCGATGGGGGAGTCGGAAATATTGAAGGTTGATTATAGCCTTATTATTTCCAAAGTTTTCAAGGTGATATTTTTCATAGGGACAAATATTTATTGGGATGTTCCCACAGAATATTTCCTGGAAAAAGTAGCTTCCGGTTTTATTGCCTACCCCTACCTAGCCACCTTCGTGCCGGTAGCATTTGAATGCAATCTTTTATGCAATAAGGACACATTTTAAGAGGGGCATTGCTACCTCTCAGCATCAATGTTACAGGCTTAGTATAAAATTTTCTCGAGAATCAAGAGGGATTGGGGATTAATCTCCATTACCTCCATCGGTTCTTCTTGTATATTTATCTGAAGGCTCAGAGAGAGGTAGTATGTTTGGCAATTGAAGCACGCTTTTTGAGGCTTTGAGCACAACGTGCCAAACTACACAAAGATCCACCGACCTTCCTCCAGAATGGCTGACGGGCCATTACACACCACAGTGAATCGTTTTTATCAAGCCTTAAGTCAATAAATGAAGTTAAATCAAACTTTCAAATTAATGTATCAGTTAACCATTTCTTTTCCATAGACTGTGTAGATCTTTAGGCACGAATGTGTCACAGCATAGCTTTACTGTCTTTGAAACTTGAAAGCTCAAAATACAGTTTTTAACAATGTTAAATCGATCGGATATCTCGAAGTTTTCACTTGTTTGCTTTTTGGTACCCTTTAGGGTCAAATTGTCATTTTACGGCACAAAATGACTGAAATTTCACTTTGCTGTGGTGAAATCCTTTTTGCCACTAATAAAGGCCGATAAAACTTTCAACGTTATTTCTAAAGTGTCTTTTCTTTGATATTATAGGACCATCTGTTCGATACAAACATCCCTGAGGAAACAACCAACAAACAAATGAATTTAAACATGTGATCATCTTTCTCGGAAAAAATTACAAAATCCAATGTTTTTTTACAAAGGGGCTTGAAATCTCTACATTAGAGCTCTTTGATATGCTCAAATCGATTTTGCAATCCCCAGCAAAATTGCTTGCCTTTCTGGTGTTGTGTCCCCCTTTTCTTCTTAAATGGAGTAAATTTTTTCAAGCTCGTAATTTTTGTTAGGTAATTTTAGACTTAATACATCTTATATATTTTAAGGCATCGTTGAAACTTAATCATTTTTATAATTTTATCGATTTTTTTGAGTTCTTACTACTATTAGCATGGGTCACTCCTTCTGGCTGGTTTCCTCCTTCTGGTCACTCCTTCTGGCTTCAAAGCCACGCATTTTGAAATCTTTAATTACAAAAAATAAGCATAAAACCAGTACTTCCATTCAAACATCGATAAAAACAAAGCTCCCTGAAAAGCCCCCTCTCTTTAGAAAACTCTCTGACTACGTTCAAGTTTCACTCCCCTCACTCCACTTTTGTGCCCTTAACCTTGTGGATTAGTTTGCCATGTTACAGCAAGGACTTTTTTCTGCAATAAGAAAGGAGTTATCATCCCATAGCACCTATATTCAGGATTAATCTAAAGGAAAGCAGATTAAAGATGAATCTTTACCCCTTTCCTTCCTAACTCTCTATATTTATCTGAAGGCTCGCGGAGAGTTAGAAAATTGCGGGATATAAATGCACTTTGAGACAGCAGGCAGCCCCCCTCCCCTCCATTTACGCAACGACTGACCGGCCACCCTCCATAATAGTTAATACTCAAAAGTGCACTCAATTATGCATCACTGAACATACTTTTATCAAACATCAAGTAGATCAACTTAGTTAAAAGAACCTTTCAGATAAATGTCCAAATTTACTGTTTGTTTTGTACGAACTGCGTAACTCTTATAAATGAATACTCCAACGTGCAGTCCTTACTGCTTCTGAAACTGGGAAGCTTCCCAGTTTCCAAGTTTTTCGATGACATTCAATCTATTGGCCACCTCAGAATTTTCAGTCGATCGTAATTGGGCCCTCTTTGGGGCAAAATGTTTGCTTTGTGGAACAAAATAGTGGAAAATACCATTTTGCTTTGGTACAATCTTTTTGCTTTTTTCAGAACAACAGTAGAAGTTTTTATATCTTTTCGAATAAACCGTTTTCAAATTCTTTAGGACTATTTGTTCGATATATGATCACCACATGGGAAAAAAACAAATTAACTCGTATCCCTGATCTTCTCAAAAATATGTTGTATATTGGACCTTGAAACCTTCACAATGGTGTTCTCCGATTTGCTGAGTTTGGTGATGAAATTTTGATCAAGATCGCTTCCCTGCATGGGGGTGATTTTCCCTTGTTTTTTTTAAATCAGGTAACTTTTTTTACAGCTCGTAACTTTTAATGGGTAGCTTTAAACTTGATTAATTTTATAAATGAGCATTTGGAATCACCATGGAAAGATGATTGTTTGATGTATATATTAATCAAAATTCGATTTTTGGAGTTTCAGTTTCTATTAGCCTAGGTGACACCTTGCTTTCAGTTTTTTTTTCACGAACCGTTTGATTTTATAATTATCTACATTTTATTTTCGTTTAGAGATATTTAGTGATATTTAGTATTAATTTACGATCTACGCCGCCCAGCAAAGAACGGCAATAGTAAGAGAGAAGAAAAATCAAGAGCCAAAGCAAATAAACCCCAAAATAAATTCTCCTTTTCATCATTATTCTTAGTATTGGTTTGGTTTTATTCAGTAAACAGTATTAACAATAATAAGAATTGTATTAACAAAAAAAAAAAACAAAAAAAAAACAAATGACCCTGAATTGTCAGTTTAATTGACATATACTGTTATTTCTTCCGCAAGGTTTTGCCAATTTCTTATTTATGAAACTAAGAAAGGTGAAAACATTTCAAACGTATTTTGTTTTCAGTAAAGCACAAATTGTATTCTGGTCTTGAGAAGGCAAGGGGGTTATCAGCCCTACCCATGTTAATTTTATAATAAATGAGTTAATAAATGAGTTACATTTAATTATTCATAGTGATTTGTGGTAGATTTACGTTTGGAAGATTACTTTACTTCATTTTTGCTGATTCTTTGCTTAATGGAGCTCTTTAATTTTCTTTGAAAAAACTTTTCTTGTGGAAACAGTTTTTTAAATTAATTTATGTTCGTTTATTATTGACATAGTCTTTTTCGTGGAAAAAAATAATATCGCATATCTTTTCAGTTTTTTTTTTCTATAAGAAAAAATAGTACGGATTGCTATTAGTATGTTGGAGAAACTTTTTTCACAATTTTTGATCCTGACACGACCAGTATGTTTTAATATAATTTGATAGCTTCTGAAGTTGACCTGGAAAATAAAACTTTATATAATTGCCAAAAGATTCTATCTATGCTCTTTGACAACCGAGATACGCATACGATCTTTTTATTTACTTAATTGTAAGAGCAGAAGCAGTAATAGTAGTATCCCCAAAAGTGGCAATTTAATGCCCCCAGTCGTTCTCAATACATTGATGAGGTTTCTTATTGGCAACCATAAGCACAATACCTTCTATTTCATTTTAAAGCAGCATTTAGTTTTAAAGCATAATGGGCCAATTGCATAGTTATGGAGGGGGGGGGTGTTGAAATGCCTAACATCCCTAAAGACATAGTCGCTGGACCGATCTACTATGCTGAACAAAATAGCTTGAAAAAATTGTCAAAATTTTGACTGGATGTATTTGGCAAATGAGCTTGAGAGAAGGGCTGCTTGCCCTCTAATCTCTTGCTATTCTTAAAAAGGACACCCGACATTCGTGCTGTAATTGGATTGCTAGGGGAAGGACTTTCCCCCTTCATATATCTAGTCAAACATTTTAGACAAGTGAAAACATAAGTAAAAACATTTTTAATATATTTTATTTTCAGTAAAGCGTAGATTATGGTCTGGTCCTGAGAAGGCATGGGGGCTGTCAGACCTCCTCATGTTATTTTTTATTCGTTTTGAGCTTGACTCGGCTTTTTATTGTATAATTTAAATAAACAAAATACGTTTAAAATGTTATAACTTTTTTAACTTTAATAACTAAAAAATTACTAAAACTTCAAGGAATATGTATCAGTATGTGTATACTAAACTGACAACCCATAGCCATTTTTTTCCAGTAAAGTGCAAATTATGTTTTGGTTCTGGTCTAGTTTTTATTCGTTTTGAGTTTGACTCGGTTCTTTATTGTATAGTTTAAATAAACTAAATACGTTTAAAATGCTATAAGTTTTTTAACTTTAATAAACAAAGAATTATTAAAAGTTCAAGGAATATATATCAGTATATGTATACTAAACTGACAACCCACAGCCATTTTTTTTCAGTAAAGTGCAAATTATGTTCTGGTCTTGAGAAGGTAAGGTGGTTGTCAAAAGCATAGTTTCCAGACCTTTCAACTACGCTGAACAAAATGGCTATCTCAAAATTTTGACTAGATGTGTTTTGGGAATTGATGGACGTGGAAGAGGGCGTGTTCCCCCCCAATAACTTTTGAATAATAAAAAGGACACTAGCCCTTTCAATTTCCAATCGAATGAGTCTTTTTTGAAGTTTCTACGGCAACAAATGACCATCTCAAAATTCCTATGCATTTCAGAAAAATATGAGATGGGGGTGGGGTATCCACCCTCCGATCACTTTGATTCTTAAAAAGGATGCTAGAACTTCTGATTACCAAACCAATGAGCCCCCTCTAACTTTTATAGATCTTCTTTTCTATATATACCTTATACGCCCCCGGGGTATAACTTCAAACTTGCCCTGAAGCTTTGGAGGGGTTGTCATCCTCAAAGACATAATTACCGGAACTTTAAATTATGTTGACCAAAATGGCTATCTAAAAATTTTGATTTGATGTGTTTGGGGAAACGGTGGGCGTGGGAAGGGGATTAGATGCCCTCCAATAGCTTTCGACTGTTAAAAAGAGCACTAACCCTTTCAATTTCCAATCGAATGAGCTCTTTTTGAAGTTTTTACCGCAACAAAAGGCCATCTCAAAATTTAAATCAGATACACTTCGGGAAAATACGAGGTGTGTGGGGGGAGGAATATCCATGCTCCGATCACTCTGAATATCAAAAAAGGCACTAAAACTTCTAATTAGCAATCCAATGAGAACCCTCCGAAGTCTATACGATCACCCTTTCTACATAAACTTTATATGCCCCCAGGTTATACCACAACCCTTGCCCTGAGGGCTGCGGGGTGGTTGTTATCCTCAAATACGTGTTTACGGACCTTTACGGTTCGTTGAACAAAATGACTGTCTCAAAATTTTGCTTAGATGTGTTTAGAGAAATAGCGGGCGTGGGAGGGAGGTTAGTTGCCCTTCGATAACTTTTGACTAGTAAAAAGGGCATTAGCTCCTTCAGTTTCCAATCGAATGAGTTCTTTTCGTAGTTTCTACGACAACTGCTTCGATACGAAGTACCCTGGTCTATTACACAAAAAAATATAATAATAATAAATATTATATTGTACCCATATCACTTTTTACTTAGGCAGAGCTTTTGCGCTGCCTATGATAAGATGAGACGTGCTTTTGAACATGCTCCTACAGTATGGGGTCGCCTAAATCATGGTAGTTCTGATCATAGGAGTGGATTTAAATTTCGTTGGCTAGGTTCAGACGCCTGAATAACTGACGGACGATTTTCTGACGTCATCAAGTGTTCTTTTCACTGTCTCCTGTCTCCTCATCTGTTTAAACATTTGCTCAGCGCAGCTTTATCACTCGCTAAAACCATACACGACATCAACTGGAGAGACCCTTATCGACGAACTAGCTTATGCAAACGACATCGTAAGAACAGTCTTGGAATCTCCTACAAGGTGACACAAAATAGCTACTGTCATCAACTGAAGCCTTTGGAGTGGCCATTAATTAACTAAAACGAAGATCATGGGGATGTCTATGGACTCTGCATCCAGAGCCGTGCAGTTCTTTTGTACACCTCGATAGTCTCTTAACTTCTGATAAAAATTCCTCGAAATTGATTAGGAGAAGTCTTGGTCTAGCAAGCAGCAGCTATAAAAGTCTATTGTCAATATTGGGAAGCAAGTCATTGTCAAAGTCCTTGAAGGTTCGACTTATTACCTCTCTATTAACTCTCTTATAATCCCCGTTATATTTATGCAAGTGAATGATAAGAGTCAAATACGATGATGAGTGTCAAATCTCCGCATTTGAAACAAAATACCTCTGTCACATTGCGGGGTCACCTACATTGACCGAGCATCCCATGAAGATCTCTGCAACCTCCTCTGCTACGCACACACTATCGTACGCAACTCTGCTGGCTTGGTCTTATCCAATGAATGTCATCGAGTAAGATAGCAAAGATCACCTTTGATGGTCGGGCACCTGTCGCATGACCTCTAGACCAATCTCGTAAGCTATGGCTTGAAAACTTAAATGAAAACTTACATCCACCAGCACTTTATTTGGTTCCGGGCTTAATCAAATACCATCTCCATTTTCATCCCCTAGTAAGAAGAGAAGAAGCCCAAATACAGCCACAGAAACCTAATGGGATGTAAGTCAAGGATATATACCTAGTTAATTGCCTATAGAGAAGGAAGCATGTTAAGAAAACAATTCTTACTTCATAATATGCAGAATAATCGCAAGTAACACATTTTGACATGCAGTCCCGCCATACTTTACCCCCTCCCTCCTAATGTACAAATATATAGCCCATATTATATACTTCCCGTCTATTCTCTACTGTTTCAACCCGTGTGCCTGTAAATTCAATCAACTTCGACGAAACAAAGAAACTCAAAACAAGTGACGAGTGGCAGAATGTATTAAAATTATTTCATTTAGGCTATTTATTTACACATTAGGGGGGTTGAGGGTAGCATATAGTGAAGACGCTTGCAAATTAGCTATAATTATTTTGAATATTATGAAGTAAGAATTGTTTTCTTAACATGTTTCCTCGTCTATAGTTAATTAGCCAAGCATATACCAAATTAAGTATGTGAGTATTTTTTTTACTGAGGTAGACCTATAGAAAACCTTTTTTTACAAGAAAACTTTCTTTTCTCAGCTGCCTTATCTCAAAAGAAATGTCGTGGGTAAGACATAATCCTCTGCTTAATGTGTATACCAATAGGTCATTCGGTATACTGAATGTATAATTTGAAACTAGTCCATAAGCATTTTTAACAAAGCGTAAAGGAATGGGTTCAGTCAACCTAATAACAGACAATATTTAGTTTTGCTTTAGCTTGCTTATTTTTGTTTAGTTACTCAGTCTGACTATTTTTATTTTGTCACCTTAGTATTTCTTTAAACATTCTTTTATTTGCTACATTAACTCTGGCCATGGATATGACAATTATATAATCAAACGCATACAAGTAATTATCTTTCGTACTATGTTTTCTTATCAGTAATGACATTTTCTTTTTAACGATCCCAAAGTCTGCTCCCTTGTCAGTAATAGCTTTTGTTTAGTTTCGTACGTACGAGAAATGGAAGAAAATTCAAAGCGGATAATTCATGACCCTTCGTTTTGGTGTCAGTTAAAAGCCACAATCAGAAGAAATATCCTTCTAAAGATAAGGGATAAGAGGAAGACGATTGCTGTAGGGTTTTTTTTTTTACTTTTATGGCAAACTTAAAATAAATAAAGCCGAAAAAAATACGTAAAATAAATATCTTAAAAAAGTTTTAAGACATGATCACGTATATATCATATACTAGCTGTTGGGGGTGGCGCTTCGCGCCACCCCAACACCTAGTTGGTGGGGCGCTTCGCGCCGACCCCCCCCCCCCAGGCCCCCCGCGCGCGTAAGTCGTTACGCGCCAAATTAGTTACGCACCATTGTAGTTGTGTCCCTGTGTCCCACCTGTGAATAGAGATAGATATCTTATATATATATATATATATATATATATATATATATATATATATATATATATATATATATATATATATATATATATATATATATATATATATATATATATATATATATATATATATATATATATATATATATATGTTTTTAACTACGTAAAACATGCGAATATACAATATTCTTCGCTATCCCATTGTCTGTGCATATAAACAGATTGTCAGGTTTACTGACTCTTGAACATGCAACATATAAAAACAATCCGTATTTGTTTGTAATTTCTCTTTGAGTGTCCCGGTCGTCATTTATATTCCCTGTGTCCCGGTGTCCCGGTCGTCATTTGTGTCCCGGTGTCTCGGTCTGTAATTTCTATTCGAACAATCCCTGTGTCCCGGTCGTCATTTATATATCCCGCCTGTGCCCCAGGCGTCCCCGTTGTAGTTGTGTCCCTGTGTCCCGGTCGTCATTTATATTCCCTGTGTCCCGGTCGTGATTTGTGTCCGGATGTCCCAGTCTGTAATTTCTCTTTGAGGTTCCCGGTCGTCATTTATATTCCCTGTGTCGGTCGTCATTTGTGTCCCGGTGTCCCGGTATGTAATTTCATCAGTTGACAAACATGACGTCAGTCGACAAACAACTTCATGACGCATACAGCTCAATCCTTATAATGACGTCAGTCGACAAACATGACGCCAGTCAACACACAAACATGACGTCACTCGACACACACACAGACAACTTATTTTTGTATATATAGATCTAATGGATCATAAATAAATCATAGATAGTTCATAAGCCTTTTTGTATTTTCCTTCAAAATCTTTGAAAAACAACGAAATTTGCCTCCCCCCCTGTTTACGTTGAAAAATACATGGTATATATATATATATATATATATATATATATATATATATATATATATATATATAGCTATATATATATAGGCTATATATATATATATATATATATATATATATATATATATATATATATATATATATATATATATATATATATATATATATATATATATATATATATATATATAGTTGTCTGTGTGTGTGTGTGTCTGTCGAGTGACGTCATGTTTGTGTGTCGACTGACGTCATGTTTTCGACTGGCGAAATTACAGACTGGGACATCGGGACACAAATGACGACCGGGACGCTCAAAGAGAAAGCGACCGGGACACAAGGAATGTTCGATTAGCAATCATCATCAACAAAGCACCGGGACACAAATGACGACCGGAACACAGGGAGTATAAATGACGACCAGGACATAAGTAAAAAAAAAACTAAAAAAACTAAAAAAAAAGGTAAAAACTACAAAAAAACTAAAAAGAAAAAAACTAAAAACTAATAAAAAAACTAAAAAAGCTAAAAAACTAAAAAAAAACTAAAAAAGAAAAAAAATAAAAAAAGGAAAAAAATGAAAAATAAAGGAGAAAAACAAAACTAAAAAAAAAATAAAAAAAAACTAAAAAAAAAGGGGAAAAATACAAAAATTTAATAAAAACTATACAAAATAAAAAACTAATAAAAAAACTAAAAAACCTAAAAAACTAAAAAAATAAAAAAGAAAAAAAATAAAAAAAGGAAAAAATGAAAAATAAAGGAGAAAAAAAAATAAAAATAAAAAAAAACTAAAAAAAAAAGGGGAAAAATACAAAAATTTAATAAAAACTATACAAAATAAAAAACTAATAAAAAAACTAAAAAAGCTAAAAAACTAAAAAAACTAAAAAAGAAAAAAAATAAAAAAAGGAAAAAAATGAAAAATAAAGAAGAAAAACGGGGATACAGGGAATATAAATGACGACCGGGACACAGGGACACAACTACAACGGGGACGCCGGGGGGCACAGGGGGTATATAAATGACGACGGGGACACAGGGAATGTTCGATTAGCAATCATCATCAACAAAGCTCAAGGGCAATCATTAAAAAACTAAAAAACCTAAAAAACTAAAAAAATAAAAACGAAAAAAAATAAAAAAAGGAAAAAAATGAAAAATAAAGGAGAAAAAAAAATAAAAATAAAAAAAAAACTAAAAAAAAAGGGGAAAAATACAAAAATTTAATAAAAACTATACAAAATAAAAAACTAATAAAAAAACTAAAAAAGCTAAAAAACTAAAAAAACTAAAAAAGAAAAAAAATAAAAAAAGGAAAAAAATGAAAAATAAAGAAGAAAAACGGGGATACAGGGAATATAAATGACGACCGGGACACAGGGTAACAACTACAACGGGGACGCCGGGGGGCACAGGGGGATATATAAATGACGACGGGGACACAGGGAATGTTCGATTAGCAATCATCATCAACAAAGCTCAAGGGCAATCATTAGAATCATGAGGTATAAATATATATATATATATATATATATATATATATATATATATATATATATATATATATATATATATATATATATATATATATATATATATATATATATATATATATATATATATATATATATATATATATATATATATATATATATATATATATATATATATATATATATATATATGTGTGTGTGTGTGTTTTTAACTACGTAAAACATGCGAATATACAACATTCTTAGCTGTCCCATTGTCTGTGCATATAAACAGATTGTCAGGTTAACTGACTCTTGAACATGCAACATATAATTGTCCATGGGAAAAACAATCCGTATTCAGATCTATACCTCATTATTCTAATGATGTGTCCCTTTGTCCCGGTCGTCATTTATATTCCCTGTGTCCCGGTCGTCATTTGTGTCCCAGTGTTCCAGTTTGTAATTTCTCTTTGAGTGTCCCGGTCGTCATTTATATTCCCTGTGTCCTAGTGTCCCGGTCGTCATTTGTGTCCCGGTGTCTCGGTCTGTAATTTCTGTTCGAACAATCCCTGTGTCCCGGTCATCATTTATATATCCCGCCTGTGCCCCCGGCGTCCCCGTTGCAGTTGTGTCCCTGTCTCCCGGTCGTCATTTATATTCCCTGTGTCCCGGTCGTGATTTGTGTCCGGATGTCCCAGTCTGTAATTTCTCTTTGAGGTTCCCGGTCGTCATTTATATTCCCTGTGTCCCGGTCGTCATTTGTGTCTCGGTGTCCCGGTATGTAATTTCATCAGTTGACAAACATGACGTTAGTCGACAAACAACTTCATGACGCATACAGCTCAATCCTTATAATGACGTCAGTCGACAAACATGACGTCAGTCGACACACAAACATGACGTCACTCGACACACACACAGACAACTTATTTTTATATATATAGATCTAATGGATCATAAATAAATCATAGATAGTTCATAAGCCTTTTTGTATTTTCCTTCAAAATCTTCGAAAAACAACGAAATTTGCCCCCCCCCTGTTTACGTTGAAAAATACATGGTATATATATATATATATATATATATATATATATATATATATATATATATATATATATATATATAGTTGTCTGTCTGTGGATCTGTGGATCAGGTGACGTCATGTTTCTGTGTCGGCTGACGTCATGAAATTAGTTGTCGTCATTTTTGCTTTGACGGTGACGTCATTAACGGTATTTGAACGCAAAACCGCGTAGTTAGATGAAAATCCACCTGGACAGCGAGAGTCAAAACATATCAAAACTGAAAATGATAGCGATGATAATTGGGTTTGGGATTTTGACTTGGATAAGGTCATCAATGCCTACAAGATTTAAGTTAAAAAAAACAAAGGTTCGTCGATATGTACTTCATAGTGACGCTGAAAAATAAAGAAGAAAAAGAAAACTGAAAAAAGAAAAAAGGTAAAAAACTAAAAAAAAAACTAAAAAGAAAAAACACTCAAAGAGAAATTACAGACCGGGACAGAGACAGAGGGAATATAAGTGACGACCGGGAACCTCAAAGAGAAATTACAGACTGGGACACCCGGACACAAATCACGACCGGGTTACAGGGAATATAAATGACGACCGGGACACAGGGACACAACTACAGGGGGCGCACTGGGACACAGGGAATATAAATCACGACCGGGACACTCAAAGAGAAATTACAGACTCTGACACCGACACAAATGACGACCGGGACACAGGGAATATAAATGACGACCGGGACACAGGGACACATCATTAGAATAATGAGGTATAGATCTAAATACGGATTGTTTTTCCCATGGACAATTATATGTTGCATATTCAAGAGTCAGTAAACCTGACAATCTATTTATATGGACAGACAATGGGACAGCGAAGAATGTTGTATATTCGCATGTTTTACGTAGTTAAAAACATATATTTATATCTATCTCTATTCACAGGTGGGACACAGGGACACAACTACAATGGCGCGTAACTAATATGGCGCGTAACGACTTACGCGCGCGGGGGGGGGCTTGGGGGGAAGCGAAGCATCCCACCAACTGCTAGTATATATATATATATATATATATATATATATATATATCTATATATATAAAAATAAGTTGTCTGTGTGTGGATCTGTGGATGGATCAGGTGACGTCACTTGAAAAAACTGGATCAGGTGACAAAACTGAAAACTGAAAAAACTAAAAAAAGGCAAAAACTACAAAAAAAACTAAAAACTAATAAAAAAATAAAAAAGCTAAAAAACTAAAAAAACTAAAAAAAGGCAAAAACTACAAAAAAAACTAAAAACTAATAAAAAAGCTAAAAAACTAAAAAAACTAAAAAAAGGCAAAAACTACAAAAAAAACTAAAAACTAATAAAAAAAATAAAAAAGCTAAAAAACTAAAAAAAATAAAAAAACTAAAAAAAGGTAAAAAACTAAAAAAACTAAAAACTAAAAAACTAAAAAAAAGGAAAAAACTGAAAAATAAGCTAAAATAAAGGTAAAAACCAATAAAAAACTAAAAAAAAAACTGAAAAAACTAAAAAAAGGCAAAAACTACAAAAAAAAAACTAAAAACTAATAAAAAAAGTAAAAAAGCTAAAAAACTAAAAAAACTAAAAAAACTAAAAAAAGGTAAAAAACTAAAAAAAAAAAAATAAAAAAAACTATAAAAAAGGAAAAAACTGAAAAGTAAGCTAAAATAAAGGTAAAAACCAATAAAAAACTAAAAAGAAAAAACTAAAAAAATTTTCATCTAAAAAACTAAAAAAAACTAAAAAAGGTAAAAACTAAAAGAACTAAAAAAGAAAAAAATAAATGACGACACTCAAAGAGAAAGCGACCAGGACAAAAGGAATGTTCGATTAGCAATCAACAAAGCACCGGGACACAGGGAGTATAAATGACGACCAGGACATAAGTAAAAAAAAAAACTAACAAAACTAAAAAGAAGGTAAAAACTACAAAAAAACTAAAAAGAAAAAAACTAAAAAACGGCAAAAACTACAAAAAAAAACTAAAAACTAATAAAAAAGCTAAAAAACTAAAAAAAACTAAAAAAAGGCAAAAACTACAAAAAAAAACTAAAAACTAATAAAAAAAATAAAAAAGCTAAAAAACTAAAAAAACTAAAAAAACTAAAAAAAGGTAAAAAGCTAAAAAAACTAAAAACTAAAAAAAACTAAAAAAAGGAAAAAACTGAAAAATAAGCTAAAATAAAGGTAAAAACCAATAAAAAACTAAAAAAAAAAACTGAAAAAACTAAAAAAAGGCAAAAACTACAAAAAAAACTAAAAACTAATAAAAAAAGTAAAAAAGCTAAAAAACTAAAAAAAAACTAAAAAAACTAAAAAAAGGTAAAAAACTAAAAAAAAAAATAAAAAAAAACTAAAAAAAAGGAAAAAACTGAAAAATAAGCTAAAATAAAGGTAAAAACCAATAAAAAACTAAAAAGAAAAAAGGAAAAAACTAAAAAAAATTTTCATCTAAAAAACTAAAAAAAACTAAAAAAGGTAAAAACTAAAAGAACTAAAAAAGAAAAAAATAAATGACGACACTCAAAGAGAAAGCGACCAGGACAAAAGGAATGTTCGATTAGCAATCAACAAAGCACCGGGACACAGGGAGTATAAATGACGACCAGGACATAAGTAAAAAAAAAAACTAACAAAACTAAAAAGAAGGTAAAAACTACAAAAAAAAAGAAAAAAAACTAAAAACTAATAAAAAAACTAAAAAATCTAAAAATCTAAATAAACTAAAAAAGAAAAAAAAAGGAAAAAAATAAAGGAGAAAAACAAAACTAAAAAACGAATGTATATACAGACCGGGACACCGGGATACAAATGACGACCGGGACACAGGGAATATAAATGACGACCGGGACACAGGGACACAACTACAACGGGGACACCGGGGGAAACAGGGGGATATAAATGACGACCGGGACACCGGGACACGGAATGGTCGATTAGCAATCATCATCAACAAAGCTCAAGGGCAATCATTAGAATCATGAGGTATAGATCTGAATACAGATTGTTTTCCCATGGACCATTATATGTTGCATGTTCAAGAGTCGATAAACCTGACAATCTATTTATATGCAAAGACAATGGGACAGCAAAGAATGTTGTATATTCGCAAGTTTTACGTAGTTAAAACCATATATATATATATATATATATATATATATATATATATATATATATATATATATATATATATATATATATATATATATATATATATATATATATATATATATATATATATATATATATATATATATATATATATATATATATATCTATATTCACAGGTGGGACATAGGGACACAACTACAATGGCGCGTAACTATTATGGCGCGTAACGACTTACGCGCGCGGGGGGGCTTGGGGGGGCGCGAAGCGCCCCCACCAACTAGGTGTTGGGGTGGCGCGAAGCGCCACCCCAACAGCTAGTATATATATAAAAATAAGTTGTCTGTGTGTGTGTGTCTGTCGAGTGACGTCATGTTTGTGTGTCGACTGACGTCATGTTTTCGACTGACGAAATTACAGACCGGGACATCGGGACACAAATGACGACCGGGACACTCAAAGAGAAAGCAACCGGGACACAAGGAATGTTCGATTAGCAATCATCATCAACAAAGCACCAGGACACAAATGACGACCGGAACACAGGGAGTATAAATGACGACCAGGACATAAGTAAAAAAAACTAAAAAAACTAAAAAAAAAAGGTAAAAACTACAAAAAACTAAAAAGAAAAAAAAACTAAAAACTAATAAAAAAACTAAAAAAGCTAAAAAACTAAAAAAACTAAAAAAGAAAAAAAAAGAAAAAGGAAAAAAAAAATGAAAAATAAAGGAGAAAAACAAAACTAAAAAAAATAAAAATAAAAAAAAACTTAAAAGAAAAAATGGGGAAAAATACAAAAATTTATTTCATCATATACCATTTCAAAAACGAATGTATATACAGACCGGGACACCGGGATACAAATGACGACCGGGATACAGGGAATATAAATGACGACCGGGACACAGGGACACAACTACAACGGGGACGCCGGGGGGCACAGGGGGATATATAAATGACGACGGGGACACAGGGAATGTTCGATTAGCAATCACCATCAACAAAGCTCAAGGGCAATCATTAGAATCATGAGGTATAAATATATATATATATATGTATATATATATATATATATATATATATATATATATATATATATATATATATATATATATATATATATATATATATATATATATATATATATATATATATCTCATGGGGGATTTTAACGGAGGAATTTTTCGTGGCAGAAGAAAATTTCCATGAAGGGAGCGCAGGATTTTCTAGCATTACTTAAAAAAAAACAATGAAAAAATAAGTATGAAAAAGTTTTTTTCAACTGAAAGTAAGGAGCAGCCTTAAAACTTAAAACGAACAGAAATTATTACGCATATGATGGGTTCACCTCCTCCTAATACCTCGCTCTTTACGCTAAAGTATTTTTAGTGATTTCACCTATTCATTCTATGGCCTTTGTGATTCATGGGTCATTCTTAAGGAGTTGGGACAAAATTTAAGCTTTAGTGTAAAGAGTGAGGTACTGACGAGGGGGCGAACCCCCTCATATCTATATATATAAAAATAAGTTGTCTGTCTGTGGATCTGTGGATCAGGTGACGTCATGTTTCTGTGTCGGCTGACGTCATGAAATTAGTTGTCGTCCTTTTTGCTTTGACGGTGACGTCATTAACGGTATTTAAGACATTTGTTCACGGAAAAATGTTTAGTTGTAAAATGACTGAAGAACCTATTGGGTTTGGGATTTTGACTTGGATAAGGTCATCAATGCCTACCAGATTTAAGTTAAAAAAACAAAGGTTCGTCGATATGTACTTCATAGTGACGCTGAAAATCTATATATATAAAAATAAGTTGTCTGTCTGTGGATCTGTGGATCAGGTGACGTCATGTTTCTGTGTCGGCTGACGTCATGAAATTAGTTGTCGTCATTTTTGCTTTGACGGTGACGTCATTAACGGTATTTAAGACATTTGTTCACGGAAAAATGTTTAGTTGTAAAATGACTGAAGAACCTATTGGGTTTGGGATTTTGACTTGGATAAGGTCATCAATGCCTACCAGATTTAAGTTAAAAAAACAAAGGTTCGTCGATATGTACTTCATAGTGACGCTGAAAAATAAAGAAGAAAAAGAAAACTGAAAAAAGAAAAAAGGTAAAAAACTAAAAAAAACACTAAAAAGAAAAAACACTCAAAGAGAAATTACAGACCGGGACACAAATGACGACCGAGACAGAGGGAATATAAGTGACGACCGGGAACCTCAAAGAGAAATTACACACTGGGACACCCAGACACAAATCACGACCGCGACACAGGGAATATAAATGACGACCGGGACACAGGGACACAACTACAACGGGGACGCCGGGGGCACAGGCAGGATATATAAATGACGACCGGGACACAGGGATTGTTCGAATAGAAATTACAGACCGGGACACAAATGACGACCGGGACACAGGGAATATAAATGACGACCGGGACACTCAAAGAGAAATTACAAACTAGGACACCGGGACACAAATGACGACCGGGACACAGGGAATATAAATGACGACCAGGACACAGGGACACATCATTAGAATAATGAGGTATAGATCTGAATACGGATTGTTTTTCCCATGGACAATTAGCGCCACCCCAACAGCTAGTACATAATAAAAACATACGAATATAGAAGTTCCTTACGTAAGCTAATTCGTAAGTTTCATATATATTTTCCTAATAAAACCGTTTGTAAAAAATCAAAAGTTCTATTTGCCTTTGTAAGTAACCAAAAAATTGGAGGGCAACTAGACTTCCTTCCCCGCTCCTTTTTTCTCAAAATCATTCGATCAAAACTATGAGAAAGCCACTGGTTTTGTTTTAATTATTCCTCTGCGGAGAGCCAAAATCTAAACATGCATTATTTTAAAAGCATTCAGAAATTGAATTTTAAAAAACAAGTTTTTTTTTAACTGAAAGTAAGAAGCGACATTAAAACTTAAAACGACCAGAAATTACTTTGTATATAAAAGGGGCTGTTTCCTCCTCACTGCCCCGCTCTTTACGCTAAAGTTTTTTACTGTTTTAAAAAGTAGAGTTGAGAGGAGGAGTTAAACCTTAGCGTAAAAGGTGGGACATTGAGAAGGGAACAGCCCTTTCATATATGTAGTAATTTCTATTCGTTTTAAGTTTTAATGTCGCTCCTTACTTTCAGTTTAAAAAAACTTGTTTTTTTACTTAATCAAAAAGAAAACAACACTAACCAAGGAGTCATTGCATTACTTGAACTCATTAAGTACATGAATAGGTAGAAAAGACCACAAATTTTCAATTGCTATTTTTGCTGCTGTAAATTCAGAAATGGTAATATTTTCAATCGTTTTCAAATTTCAATAATTTCAAAATTAAATAATTCAAATTCAAAATTTTAATATTTTCAAATTCAATAACTCCGAATATTTGTAATAAGCCGACCGAATACTCATACCCACTCTGCCAATATGAACTCTGGAGCCTCCAAAAATTAATTCACTTCATCATATTCTTTTGCGGTCACCGCAAAACACATTTGTGCCGCTTAAACCACCTGCGTAATCTAAAACAAAGAAGAATTCGCTCTTCTATTTTATTACCATGCTCTTCTATAGACTTTGTAGTGTAACTTTAGGCAAAACCTATCAAGATGATTCAGTTAAACCAGGATACGAACCTTCTCAACTCCTTAGCTAATATCAAATTTACTACTAGCCAAGCTTCCTTCCTTAACCACAGCAATGCTACTTTTGCACGTACTAATCACTTAAATGACTGTCCATTAATTATAAAACTCAGATGTAAAATGGCTGGTAGTTCCATTATGTCTTGATTATTTATTCAAGGATTATAATCTAGTCAACGCACTTTGTTCCTGTTCGATAAACACATTATTCTTCTCTTAAAACTTTATTTACCATGTCTCTTGTTCTAGAATCTATATATATAAAAATAAGTTGTCTGTCTGTGGATCTGTGGATCAGGTGACGTCATGTTTCTGTGTCGGCTGACGTCATGAAATTAGTTGTCGTCATTTTTGCTTTGACGGTGACGTCATTAGACCGAGACAGAGGGAATATAAGTGACGACCGGGAACCTCAAAGAGAAATTACAGACTGGGACACCCGGACACAAATCACGACCGGGACACAGGGAATATAAATGACGACCGGGACACAGGGACACAACTACAACGGGGACGCCGGGGGCACAGGCGGGATATATAAATGACGACCGGGACACAGGGATTGTTCGAATAGAAATTACAGACCGGGACACCGGGACACAAATGACGACCGGGACACCGGGACGCAGGGAATATAAATGACGACCGGGACACTCAAAGAGAAATTACAAACTGGGACACCGGGACACAAATGACGACCGGGACACAGGGACACATCATTAGAATAATGAGGTATAGATCTGAATACGGATTGTTTTTCCCATGGACAATTATGTGTTGCATGTTCAAGAGTCAGTAAACCTGACAATCTATTTATATGCACAGACAATGGGACAGCGAAGAATGTTGTATATTCGCATGTTTTACGTAGTTAAAAACATATATTTATATCTATCTCTATTCACAGGTGGGACACAGGGACACAACTACAATGGCGCGTAACTAATATGGCGCGTAACGACTTACGCGCGCGGGGGGGCTTGGGGGGGCGCGAAGCGCCCCACCAACTAGGTGTTGGGGTGGCGCGAAGCGCCACCCCAACAGCTAGTATTTTATAATTCTAAGAAACTTGCTTCCCAAAGCGAAGTCAAACTAAACCTTCTAAGCACGACCCTCCCTTCTAAACCTTCTTTAAAACAACCCTCATTTAACTCAATCCTCGTTTAACTCCACTCGGTTTAACTCGACCTCCAAAAACTCAACCCCAATTCAATTCAGCCCCTTTTTGAGTCGATACTTTCAGATTGCCATATCAATAAGTTCGAACTTTCGCAGATTAGAAGCCCAAAATTTACTTCTCCTTTCGCCCGGTGTTTCCAATTTGCATTTTAACGTCTTAAATTTTAGGTCAAAGATGGTTTTGTAACTTTATAAGATTCAAGCTTCAATTGAAAATTAGGTTTTGTGTTTAAAATTTTGTTGGTGAACTTGTCGAACTTTCAATTAATTTGATTGCTGAATGACCAGTTAATGCATGCCAATGAATGACCAGTTATGGAGAAGGGAATTAAACCCGTAATTCATTTCATTGGGGGATGTTCATTGGGGGCTGAGCTGTTTTGGGACTGAATGTTGAGTTGCATGGAGGTTGAGTCGAATGAGGGTTGAATTAAACGGGAACTGACTTAATTGGGGTTGTGCTGAATGTGCCTTTGGTTAAACGCATGTTCGATTGAACAAGGATTGAGTTAAATGGGCTAGATTAAACAGGGTAAGGCTACATGAGGGTTGACTTGCATGGGGACCAATTTCCTTTAGTTTTCTAATTAGTTATGACTGGCCAATTCTTACCTCTTAGGATCAGATTAAATATGATTTTATTCATCCTAAAATGCAAATACAATATTACATTTTAATGTTGTCTTTTTGTCTTTTAGCGTAGCTAAGGGGTATAAATGAACTCTTATATTTGTTTAATATAAAGTTCTAATATCTGATTATGTTTTTTTTTCTTAGGAATTTCTTCTTCCTATTTATTTCTTGGCCATTCTGATCATAGTTAAATTGGCCATCCCAAACCCAACATACCCAGAAGTAACAGAAGAGCGAGGATATCCTGCTTGGACTATGAATAGTATATTGACCCGTCCTGGTCCACCCCTTTTTTATACCCCCAACACAACCGAGGCAACTCAGTTTATCAAGCAGATTATTGAAACATGGTTCATATATACAGAAAGTTTATCAAATTCCATCGAGGAAAAACTTCTTTTTCCTCCTATTTTTATTCCAATTGAGTCAGAAGAAGCTTTAAGTGATCTGTACAACAGTGAATCATCTGGAAATTTTACTTTGGCTTTAGTCATTGAGAAAAATATAACAGTTGCAAAACAATATCGAATAAAGAATTCACTTGAAACGAGTGGACTGCCGAATTCGAATTCTTTAACTCTAAGCGAGAGAGAATGTAGAAACCCATATATAGGAGATCCGTTGGATTTCCCTTTGGATTACACCTGTCTGCCAAATAACTACTATTACAGTAGAATTATGGGTCTACAGAGTTTAGTCGATTTCACCTTGACACGCGTAAGTTCTTCTTTTTTTACTTTCCTCATTTATTGTATCCTTTTTTATTCCTTTTTTGTTATTGTATTGGACTTATGGTTACGTGAAAAGTACACCATACAAAAAGGTGACTTTTATTCGTGTATGTTTCTTGGGTTTGCCATATGTCCACGGACGATCAAAAATAAAAGAAGACCTGGTTTTAAGACACCATGTATTCCGGAACCTAGTATTATTTATATGCATTGAGAACAACGGATTTAATATCATTAAATAAAAGCTTTTAATTTATGAAACATGCTCAGTTTTAGCTCCATGTACCACTAAATATTGGTTGATGTCTGACTTTCCGCCCGTTCGTTTTTGTTCTACCTGTTTATTTCTTGCTAAATGTCAATGATATTATTTGAATGTGTTGGTATCATAGGCAGCACAATTGCCCTGCCTAAGTAAAGAGCGATATGGGCGTAGTGTATTTTTTTTCTTTTTGACCAGGGCACTTCGCATCGAAGGACTTGTCGTAGAATCTTCAAAAAGGGTTTATTTGATTAGAAATTGGAAGGGCTTGTGCCCTTTTTCAAAGGTAAAAGTGATTGGAGGGCAAGTAATACCCCTCCCACGCCCACCATTTCCCCAAGCACTTCCAATCAGAATTTAGAGACAGCCATTTTGTTCAACGTAATTGAAAGGTTCGAAAATTATGTCTTTGAGGATGACCTACCCCCCTCACAGAACCCTCAGAGCAAGGGTTATAAGTTATGCCTTGGGGCAGATTAGGTATATATAGAAAAGGTGATCGTATAAACTTCGGAGGGGGGTCGTTGGACTGGTAATCAGAAGTCCTAGTGTCCTTTGTAAGTTTCAGAGTGATCAGAGTACGGATACTCCCCCCCCTCGACACCTCGTATTTTCTTAAAATGCATATGATAGAAATTTTTGGATGGCCAATTCTTGTCGTAGTAACTTTGAAAAGGGCTTATTCGATTGGAAATTGAAAGGGCTTTTTAATATTTGAAACTGATTGAAGAGCAACTAGCCCCCCTCCCACGCCTACCATTTTCCCAAACACAACCAATCAAAATTTTGGGATAGTCATTTTGTTCAACGTAAAGGAAGGGTCCAAAAGTTTTGTCTTTGAGGATGGCAACCCTCCAGAGCCCTCAGGGCAAGGATTCCTGAAACGTATGTGATATAAATTTTGAGATGGTCATTTTTTGTCATAGAAACTTCAAAAAGAGATAATTTGATTACAAATTGAAAGGGCTAGTGCCCTTTTTAATAGCCAAAAATATTTGGATGGCAACTAGCCCCTTCTCCCACACTCATCATTTCTCCAAACACATCCAATAAAAATTTTTAGATTGCCATTTCGTTCAACATAATTTAAAGGTCCAGAAGTACTGAAGCCTCAAAAGTACGTTTTATGCTCAGGTTATGTTCGTAGCGATTTAGAACCAGTGATTAATTTATTATATCCCACTGAAAGGGAAATTTTTAGGGTTAACAGTGCAATAAATGTGCTATGAGGAGTAGTTCTATTATTGCAAAAACGCAGATTTAATGAAGAATGATAGTTTCCAAAATTGATCCATTAAAAGCTGTACTTTATCCTGAAAAGGGGGACTAAATGCCCTAATACCAAGGATAATTCTATTTTGCTGTGAAAAGCAAACTCTCTTTACAAAAAAAATAACAGTACAATTACTAATTACTTCAAAGAGGGTAAAAAGTTAGACACGAAATGGGCTAATAATTGGGCAGTGACTTGACCGGATAATTGCACGCTGGAAAATCTCCCAAAAAAAGGCTTCACACATGTATCTAGATTCATAATAAAATTCCTACTTTTGCCAGAAATCCCAAGAAACCATGGTGAAATTAAACATTTCACAAAATTTCGGGGGGGGCATTATTAGTTTTAATTCTCAGATTTTAATCTAAGTTTGTTTATATATATATATATATATATATATATATATATATATATATATATATATATATATATATATATATATATATATATATATATATATATATGTCATATATATATATATATATATATATATATCGTTCTCGTATTGTGCTGAAGACGGCCCTTGGATATAGGGCCAAAATTTCCACATAAATGATTTCCACTGTCTTGAAAAGATTGTCCCTATTCTTTTTACTTTGTATTTGTTTGTTATGGAAAGGCAGTTTGGTCTTCGTCGCTATTTTTTAAACCCTATGACGTAACAACCAAAGAAAACATTTGCATAACTTAACAATTCTTATTATGTAACGAAAGCCTGCATCTTGAAAAAGTTTTAAAAAAGGTCCGGATCGGTATTTGAAGGGATACGACCCTTGTCGGACCTTAAGGACTACTCTTGCGCTCTTGTTGGCTATTTAACAAAGAGCTCTTGGTATAGATCTGTGAGGAGTGACTAGGACAAATAGTAACAAAACTCTAAAAATCGTAGTTTATAAAAATTAACACACCAAAAGAATTGGCTTTTTGTACTAATTCCAAATGTACAAGATTCATTAAGTTTAGTGTCACCCATTAGAAACTAGTAGCCCGAGAAAATTTAAATTTTTTTAACGAGGAGCCAACCACCCCCAAAACTTCAGACGATCTTAATGAAAATTAAACCATAAGATTCAGCATAAAGAAGAACTGTTGTAGAGATTTCAAGCTCTTCTATGAAAATGTGGAATTCAGCCTTATTTGCCAGGGAAAAATTGCGAATGTGTTTCTTTTTCAGGGGTGGTTGTATTGAACCGTTGGTCCTAGAAGATTGGGAAGGATCTCATTTGATCCTTAATTAAAAGCTCCAGTGCCTTTTTTTGTTGACTAGACAAATTGGAGGGTAAAGAGACCTATCTCCAACGCCCTTTTTCCCCCAATGACATCTGACCAAATTTTTGAGATGGTAATTTGATTCAGCTTAGTTGGAAGCCCGATAACTGTGCCTCTGGGGATGATATGACCCCCTTAGACCCTGGGGATTGGGAGGTAATTTATGCAATTCCCCCATTGTTAATATATAATATTTGTTATTTGGAAATATACGGAAATTATTCGGGGGGGGGGAGAATTTTCCAGAAAAACTCTCCAGGATGATTTGAAAATGGTCAGAAATTATAAAAAAAAAATCCACGTAAAAGCAAGAAGATTTTTCGAGGGGGATTATCCGGGTGAGAAGAATTTTCAACGAGGAGGAAATGGCCCAGGGAGAATCTCTGGGGGCAGAAGAGTTTAATCTGGGTTGAATTTTCTGCGGGCGAAATTTCTCTGGGGGGAGACCTACTGGGGCAAATTTTTCAGGGAGAGCGGAAGATGATTTGTTGGCATAATTTGAAAAATAATCAGGAATTCAATAAAAAAACTTTTTTCAACTGAAAGTAAGTGGCATGATTTAAACTTGAAACGAGTAAAAATTATTACTTATATGAGGGGGCGATCCCTTACTCAGCTGTAGCATTTTACGGTAAAGTTTGAATTTTTGGCCTAATGGCTTAAGAATGATTCCTGAAGCACAAGTGCCGTTTAATTGGAATATAAAGTTTTTTTTAAGCACTAAAAAACTTTGTTAGAACAAGAGATAGTTGAAAAAGGGTTGGTCCTCCTTATCTTCAGAATGATATCTGTTCGTTTTAAGTTTTAATCTCGTTCCTTACTTTCAATTGAACAACTCCTTTGTTCAGTTTTTGTTGTGTTAAGACTAAGGATCGCTTCACCCCCTTTTTCCGAAGAATAATCACTGTTCTCTTATTTTATCTTAACCTGCTATTAATTAAAAAAAGTTTCCGAAAAAGATGTTTTTTTTTTTTAAGTAAAGACCATATTAAACGTAACATCAACAGAAATAAATTCCTACAATAATTCAAATTCAAGACGAGCAGAAATAACTATTAAAGAATAAATGAAACCCCAAACAAACAGACATTAAATAAAAAACCATAGCAAACAAATATACAAAAGGTACTAATAATAACTAATAAATATTATCTTTATTACGAGTAAAATACACCCCCCCCCCCTCCAATTCAGCCTGAAAAATTGTCCGTGGCATACTTTCATTTGAAAAAGATTTTATTTTCTAATCGTTTTCTTGGTTACTTCGGAATTCTTCTTTCCATGGAATATTTACCCCAGAAATGTAAACACGGGTAAATAACCCATGGATAATTCCACTGGGGTGTCTCCACATACACAGTTAGGTTCGTAATGAGAAAAAAGACAAATATTAAAAAATGTCAAGGAATTCTATCAAATACCACTACTGTAAAATTTCCCCTGGAGAGTTCACCCCCCGTAAAATTCCCTCCCCACAGAAAAGTCTCCTTTTGGAAATCCATCCCAAGCGTAAAATGTCCACCCCCCTCGAAAAATGTCTGTATACTTCTCAATAACAAACACTATACGCAAACAACGTGCAAATTTCATAACTTACAGGCCTCTCCCCGTGGGTTTTGGGAAGTTAAAGATTGCTAAAGACATAGCTATTGGATCTTTCGACTATGCTGAGCAAAATGATTCTCTCAAAATTTTAATTGGATGATTTTAGGGGAAATGGGCATGGAAAAGGACTAGTTGCCCTCCAATCTATTTGGTCACTTAACAAGGGCACAAGAACTTTTAATTTTCGGTCGAATACACCCTCTCCCTATCTTCCAAGCGTATTCTTTCGACATGATCACCCCTGGGAAGAAAAAAAAACAAAAACAAATAAACACGCATCCGTGATCTTTCTTCTGGAAAAAAAAATGCAAAATTGCACAGTTTTGTATATAAGAGCTTGAAACTTCTACAATAGGATTTTTTGACCCGCTAAATCTGATGGCGTGATTTTCATTGAGATTTCTTGACTTTTCGAGGGCGTTTCCCCCTGTTTTCAGAGGATCGTAACTTTTGATGGGTAACAGTAAAATTGATGAATCTTATATATATATGTAGAGTCATTATAATAAGTTAATTCTATTGATGTATTTATTGATATCAAAATTCTTTATTTTTTTTAGTTTCGGTTGCTATTGAGCCAAGTCACTCCTGCTCCTTAGATGCACATAGTATCTTTTAATTGCATATTCTAACCTTTGACCATCTCAATATACTATAGGTATACTCTTTTGATAATGTAGATGCATATAGTGTCTTTTATTTAGCTTAAATCCCCTTATGCATTCCCCGAAGTTTCAAGCACTGTCCAACATACACTGAAAGTTTTAACTTAATGCCCTCAGCCGTTCTTGAGATATTGATGATATGCTGTTTTGACAATCTAGCATGAAAATAATGAGTTTTGATTCTGTTTAACCTCCCCTGACATTCACCGAATGTAGTCGAAAGTAAATGTAGTGCTAGTTGTAAGTAGCCGCAGTCACAGTCGTAAGTTGTCGCAGTCAGAAGTAGTTACTGTTGCAGTCGAAACTAATTGCATTTGTAGCCAAAGCAGTAGAAGTGCTGATCCTGAAAATTTCAGTTTAATATCCTTACTAGTTTCCTGAAATATTTCAGATACGTGTTTTTGATAACATGGACGCAGATAGTAGCCATATATGCCCCAGAGCATAACTTACAACACTCAAACTGGGCTCTGGGGTTTTGTGTCTACCCTGGAGGTATTGTTATATCATATTTGGACCATTTCGAACGAAATATTAATTTCAAGATTTCAGTGGGAAAAAAGAGCACGGGGGAGGGGGAGGCTGGTTGCCCTCTGATTACTATATACTCTTAAAAAGTAAACTAAACCTTTCAATTTTCAATTCAAGAGCCTCCTAGAAAGTTTATACTACCACCCCTTCCCTCAAAACCTTTTATACGCCCGGGGTATATCTTGAAACCCATGCCCTTAGATTCTGGGGGGCTGTGTCAATCCTGAAAGCACTGTTATATGACCTTTTGACAGTCTTGGGCAAGATAGGTTTCTCAAAATTTAGGCACATTCTCTGAGGCCATCCTGACTCTTATATATAATAATTAATAAGGTTACCTAGGATGTCAGGTGATTGATTTTTTCAAACGTTGCCCTCTTTTATTTTTTACTTTAAAAAGGGACTAGGGATTTCAATTTCCAATCAAATGAGCCTCCTAAAGTTTATACAACCACCCCTTCCATAAAAGTCTTATATGTTCCTGGGGTATTACTCACAACCCTTGCGCACGTGCTCTGGGGGGCTGTATCAACCATGAAGGCATTGTTATATCATGTTCGGACTATTTTGAACAAAGTGGGTATCTCAAAATCTCAATCGGATGTAATTGGGGGAAATAGGGCGTGGGGGCTACCTCCCCTTCAATCACTTCTGGCTGTTAAAAAGGGAACTACAACTTTAAACTTTCAATCAAATGAGTCTCTTCCAAAGGTTATGCGACCACGCTTTTCATAAAAACCTCGAAGCATAACAACCCTTGCTCCTTAGTTCTGGGGGAGGGAAGTATGTCAACCCTGGAGGCATTTTTATATAATCTTCGAATTATTATAAACAAAATGGCTATCTCAAAATTACGATCGAATTCATTCGGGGAAAAGAGGGCATGGGAAGCTTATTGCCCTTCGATCACTTTTGACTCTTAAAAAAGGAACTACAACTTTCAATTTCCAATCAAATGAGCCTCCTCCAAAGTCTTATGACCGCTTCCATACGAACCTTATATACCCCCAGGGCATTTTAAACACTTGCCCCAGCTCTAAGGGGCTATGTCGATCCCAGAGTTTTGTTAAATTTTCTATGGACTATTTTGAACGAAATGGCTATCTCAAAATTTCGATCTGATATATTCGGGAAAAAGAGATCATTAAGGGATCTAATTGCCCTCTGATCACTTCTTACTCCTAAAAGGGACACTTGAACTTCCGATTTCCAATCAAATGAGCCCTTCAAATTTTTTACAACCACTCTGTTCATATGAATTGCCTCTGGAAAACAAGAGCTAAGAGCTCATATGGCGCTTGTGACAAGGCCAGAAGAGCTAAGAGCCAAG
This sequence comes from Artemia franciscana, assembly GCF_032884065.1. Lineage (NCBI taxonomy): Eukaryota > Metazoa > Arthropoda > Branchiopoda > Anostraca > Artemiidae > Artemia > Artemia franciscana. The sequence continues at coordinate 10,303,142 of NC_088874.1, read as the reverse complement.
AGCTCATATGGTATGAGCTCTAACAAAATTCTAAGAATGAATAGATTGATTTAAAAGGAAAATCAGAGGCTTAATGCCGGTCGGGATTTAAAATAAGAGCGCTGAGTCACGATGTCCTTCTAAATACCAAAATTCATTAAGATACGATCACCCACTCGTAAGTTATTAATACCTCATTTTTTCAAATTTTTCCTCTCCCTTTAGCCCCCCCCAGATGATTGAATCTGGGAAAACGATTTCATCAAGTCAATTTGTGCAGCTCCCTGACATACCTACCGATTTTCATCGTCCTAGCACGTCCAGAAGCACCAAACTCGCCAAAGCACTGAACCCCTCCCCCAATCTCTCCCAAAAAGAGCGAATCCAGTACGGTTACGTCAATCACGTATCTATGACATTTGCTTATTCTATCCACCATGCTTCATACCGATTCCTCCACTCTAAGCGTTTTCCCAAGATTTCTGATGTCCCCTCCAACGGCCCCCAATGTCAACAGATCTGGTCGGGATTTGAAATAAGAGCTCTGAGACATGAATTCCTTCTAAATATCGAATTTCATTAAGATCCAGTCATCCGTTATTAAGTTAAAAATACCTCAATTTTTCTAACTTTTCCAAATTAACACCACCACCACCCAGTTCCTCCATAAAGAATGGATCCGTCCCAATTATGCCAATCACGTATCTAGAACTTGTGCTTATTCTTCCCATCAAGTTTCATCCCGATCTCTCTACTCTAAGCGTTTTCCAAGATTTCTGTTTCCCTCCTCCAACCCCCTATGTACCTGGATCCAATTCGAGTCGAAAATAGAGCAACTGAGACATCAGATCCTTCTAAATATCATGTTTCATTAAGATCCGATCACCTATTCGTAAGATAAAAATACCCCAATTTTCATGTTTTCCAAGAATTCCAGTTTCCCTCTTAAACCCTTCCCCCCAATGTCACAGGATCTGCTCGAAATTTAAAATGAAAGCTTTAAGGCACAAGATCCTTCTAAATATCAAATATCATTAAGATCTGATCACCCGTTCGTAAGTTACAAATACCTCATTTATCCGAGTTACCCCTCCCCCTCCCAACTCCATCAAAGAGAGCGGATCCGGTCCGGTTATGTCAGTCACGTATCTTAGACTTGTTTTTATTCTTTCCATCCAGTTTCATCCTGATCTCTCCGCTTTAAGTATTTTCTAGAAATACCGGTCAGCCCCCCCCCCCAACTGCCCACCCCAATGAAGCTGGATCCAGTTGAGATTCAAAATAAGAGATCTGAGTTACGAAGTCCTTCAGTTCCCATATAGCATTCATTCAGTGAACATCTTAAACCGGATTTACTCTAACAAAGTTTTGATAAAACAAGAATGCATTCGAAGTAAATACTCCTACTTTGCGTCGGACCGTTCATTTAGTGTTCAGCAAGGTTAATTTGCTGTCGAAATTTTTTTGGACAGATTCAGATGCCAATATTACACAAATTGAGTAATTGAAGGAGTTTTATGTGGTAGTATATTTCTACAGTCTGTTTTTTCTTGGAGTTCAATTACTATTTTGTATAGTGTGAGGAAATAAGAAGAAGGAAAAATCTAACGAGTTTCTTCTCACATCCAGTCCTATGGAAGGAATCTCATTGAAATCACTAGCTGATAGTTTGAGTCTAGTTTTACAGACTTTTAAAGAAAATTCAACTACGTTAAATGAGCTGAATGTTAATTTTAAAGGATTAGATCAAAGGATTTCTAAGATCGAAGAATCTGTATTGGAATCGAAATTGGAGATGGAAGGTATTAAGCCTAAAGTGATCAGCCTTGAGGTAGAAACCAACGATTTGAAGAACCAAATTTCTGTGCTGGTTGATGAAAATTCTTCAGTTATCTAGACTAAGGCATGCAATGATGAAGCTGGAAAGTAAAGAAACTGATAAAAGTATTCTGGTATGGAACGTGACAGCGACTGATACTGTAAACACTAAGGCGATTTTCGATAGTATAATTTCATCATGCCTTGGAATCCATGAGGTACCCAAATACACGATAGCTGATGTTAAGCCTGAAAAAAGCTGATAAAGGTTATCATGGAGAACAGGGAGCTAAAAGTGGTAGTTCTAAAACAGGCTCGAAATCTTCTGGAAAAACTATCATGGGCAATCAGAATGTTTTTCTATCCGATGATTCTCCCCCGTCTGTTCGAGAAATTCTAAAAAAAACTTTTAGCTATCCGAACCAGTATTCGTGAAAAAACAGGTTTTGAAACTTGCATTGCTAGATCCATACCACCATCTCTATGTATTCGTCGCCTTAAGGAAGGGCCAGTGGAAATGTTTTTGTTTGATGAAATCCCGCCAGATATTAGTAGCCTGATTCAAACCCAACGACAGCGAAGGCAAGGAAATGGCCGGGGCAATTCTATGGACTGGATTACATGACTGATTTTTTTTTATTTTTTTTTGTTTAGTGAGTTTGTGGAAGCCCGGACACTTTTTGTGTTTTCATAAGAAAAAAGTATTGCTTGAATTATTTGTTGAGTTAGTTTGGTCCGATACAATAAAAATAGTAATTGTGACTTATATAATGGTATCTTCTGCTACAACAAATATCGTGTCTTTTTTATTGTATTGTTATTTGTTTTTTTTGTTTTTTGTTTTTGCACCAACAATATAGTATTAGAACAAACCCATTTACTGTAAGTTTTAGTGCTTTTACTTTTCAATGGGAGAGTCATGGGGGAGGAGCTCTTAGTTTTTTCTTGTTTCTTTTTTCTTCTCTTTCCGTGTTTTTTCTTATTTATTCTTACCTTGATTTTATTATCATTATTTATCCATACCTTGATTATATTATTTTTACTCTTCTTTCCTTATATTTTTTTCTTATACCTGTAGCCTGTAGGGCTTGGTCGGGGGGCGAAACTGAAAATCGATGGTAAAATCGTTCAAGGAGATGTAGATGTTCAGCTAGAGCTTGCCTCTGATTTTGCTAATATAGGAAAGGTAACTGCTTCCTCTGCAAGCTCTGCAACTTCTCGCTGCAATTTCAGGGCCTTTCTTGGACCCTCATGTTTGAAGTCGATGGTCTTGAATTCTCTTTCTGAATTTGAGGAAGCTCGTATTGTGAATGCCTTTAAAGGATCATCCTCTTCAGGACCAGACAAAATTGGATGTCTACTTTTCTGTCTACGCTGCGGTCAGTTTCCGTCATGTATAATAAAGCACGGCGTCTGGTTATGGACGCCAACCGTTCTTCACCAACACAGCTCTTAAGTCTACAGTCTATTTACATTATTTCTTGTGCTTCTTTTGTCTTTGATCAACTACACGGCAATCTTCCAAAATCTCTTCGGAAAACTCCTATGTTTATTTCTGATTCAGTTCCATATATTTTCGTTCTTCAAATAATACCCCCATTCTGCCTACCCCTACTATTCGATCAGATTTCAATCCCCACATTGCTTGTCAACAGGTCTGAAATTCACTACCTTCTTCAGTACACAAATGCCACTCGTTTGGGACTTTTAAAAGGATTCTTAAGGATCATTTAATAAAGAATCAAATAGATTAATTTTTTTCCTCTGAGGAGTTGATGGCCCCTGTGTGTTGTTAGTGGTGTTTGGTTTTCCTCTCTGCACTTTGCTCCCAGGCCTCAGGTATGTTCTCTATGGGGTTTTTTTCTCATTCTAGTTGTTGCTTATATTGTATCTCCCATAAATATATTGCCTGTAAACTTCTATATGTGAATGCCTATATTGAATTTATTGCTTGTATAATAATATTTTTTTCTTATCCCCCTTGTATCCCTGGCCATGGAGCCTTTCGAGGGGAATTATGTGTATTGTAATTCGATTTTGAATTTTATTTTGTATTGTCTTCTATTTAATATTAATAAACTTCTCTCTCTCTCTCTCTCTTCTCTCTCTCTCTCTCTCTCTCTCTCTCTCTCTCTCTCCTCTCTCTCTCTCTCCTCTCTCTCTCTTCTCTCTCTCTCTCTCTCTCTCGCTCTCTCTCTCTCTCTCTCTCTCTCTCTCTTCTAAATATGGATTTTCATGAAGATCCGATTACTCTTTCGTAGGTTAAAAATACGTCATTTTTTTCAATTTTCCGAAATTAAACCCCCCCCCCCCAATTCCTCAAATAGAGCGGATCCGTTCCAATTATGTGAATCACATATATAAGACTTCTGCTTATTTTTACCACCAAGTTTTATCCCGATCCCTCCACTCTATGCGTTTTCCATGATTTTAAGTCTCCCCCCCGAACTCCCCCAATGTCACCAGATCCGGTCGGTATTTAAAATAAGAGCTTTGAGACACGATATCCTTCTAAATATCAAATTTCATTGAGATCCGATCACCCGTTCGTAAGTTAAAAATACCTCATTTTTTCAAATTTTTCAGAACTAGCCCCCCCCCAACTACCCCAAAGAGAGCGGATCCGCTCAGGTTAAGTCAACCATGTATCTAGGACTTGTGCTTATTTTTTCCAACCAAGTTGCATGCCGATCCCTCCACTCTAAGAGTTTTCCAAGATTTTGGGTTTCCCCCTCCCAATTCCCCCCTAATGTTACCAGATCCAGTCGGGATTTGAAATAAAAGCTCTGAGACACGATATCCTTCCAAACATCAAGTTTTATTAAGATCTCATCAACCGTTCGTAAGTTAAAAATACTTCATTTTTTCTATTTTTCCGGATGAACCGGTCCCCCACTCATCCCCCGCCAAATGCTCAAATCGGCAAAACGACTATTTCTCATTTAATCTGGTCCGGTCCCTGATACGCCTGCTAAATTTCATTGTCCTAGCTTACCTGGAAGTGCCTAAAGTAGCAAAACCGGGACCGACACACCGACAGACAGACAGACCGACAGAATTTGCGATTGCTATATGTCACTTGGCTAATACCAAGTGCCATAAAAGCTATAAAACATTTATGTATTATAGCCTTTACTTTAGGCAACGCTATAGCGTTGCTTCTGATGAAGTATTTGTATAGCAGCATTTACTCTGTAGGAGGTAGGGGAGACTAGTTGTAATCGCAACAAAATGCATATCGCAATATAGTGTGCATGTTTTTTCATTTTATGCACTCAAAAGTCATAATCGAGATTATCATAGATTTAACTTATCCTGTACCTCTTTCAATGAACCTTACAACAAATGTAATTACATGACATGTTTTATTTTGAAGGTGATATTTTTTTTCACCTTGAACGGTGGATGAACCACCTAGAAAAAAAAAACAATCTATTTGTTAAAAAAACAATCTACCTAAAAAATAAAAATATTTCTATTTTCAGAGTTTCAGTTACTATTGGGTCGAGTCATTCCTTAATTACAGTTCATTACCACCAACGGTTTGATTTCTATTTCTCTTCTTTCTTTTACTTACGTGACAAACATGAGGAAATTAAGCTCCCCTTAGAGGGAAAAAATACTATTTGGAAAATCTAAAAAAAAAATCTCCCAGATAAAGTTTGCTCAGAAAAAGCAGTTCTTTTTTTTTCTTTTCTCATTGAAAAGTAGTTTCTTTTTTCAGCTTGAAACGCCTAATGCATGGCTTGACCATATACCTAAGGTACAAATGGCAGGTTTTCCAAGGCCAGCATATACAGACGAAGCTTCTCTTTACCCTCTAAGAGCAATTATACCTTTATATATGACATTGGTTTTATCACAATTTATCACTTATTTACTTACGCTTGTTGTTGGTGAAAAAGAGAAGAAAATCAAAGAGGGAATGAAAATGATGGGCCTACGTGATTCTGTATTTTGGTAAGCATGCCAAGTTGTTTTTCTTTTTTTGTGTGTGTGTGTTAGCGTGTAGGGGAGGCGGGTATCAGTAGAGAAGTGGGGTTTCTGCTGACTCAGAAACTCGTTGTGTTTGGTGAATAAACATTATAAAAATGAATTAGGTTGAAAATTGGGGGCAGAAAAGGAACTTTCAAGTTCTTTACTCCAACCCTACAGATTTTATTCTGATTTGGTTTATGTTTTTTTTTTATTATCTTGGACTGGATTTTTCCGTCCAGTGCTTCAATAATAATAATAATAATAATAATAATAATTTATTTATAAGCCACAAAGTACATTAAACTGTGGAGTAAACACAAAAAAAGAAAAAAAAACAAGACAAAAACATAACAACATAAATAAGATAGAAGCATAACAATAGACTAAATAAGTAAATTACCTCAATTCAAAGAATGGCCAAAGAGGGTCAAAAACACCAATCATTTGCCGAGTTTTAAGACATATATCCTTAGATAAATGTAATTATCTAATGAGTTATCAATGAGTCAATGAGTACAAGACGTAATTGAAGCCGAATTTGAAATTTTTAAGATTAGCATATATTCTCACAGAGCTTGTCAAACTTAAATAAATTATGAAGACGTTGGGATGAAACATAATTTCATAAGAAATCAGTGCTCTGAAGGAGGAAGAGGGCTTGATTGAAGATACTTGTTTTCTTCAAAACCCGGCCCTTATTTTGAGTTTTTTTTTGTTTTGTTTTTTTGACAGTCTCTTTTGCTTAGGACGACAATTTTCGAGTTAGCGGAAGATTCTAAACTGTTCTCCCCAGTTCATTACTTTTTGGAGTTGGGGGGGCGAAACCGTGATTCATGGGAAATGTGAAAATTGAGGTATCTTTATCTTACGAATGGGCGATTGGATCTTAATGAAACTTGATATATAGAAGGATCTTACGTCTTAGATGCTCCATTTTCAATTCGAATCGGATCCGGGGACATGGCGGGTTGGAGGGGGAAACAGAAATCTTAGAAAACGCTTAAAGTGGAGAGATCGGGATGAAACTTGATAGGAAGAATAAGCACAGGTTATAGATACGTGACGGATATAATTGGAACGGATCTGCTCTTTATGGAGGAGCTGGGGGATGGTAATTTGGAAAAGTCAGAAAAATTGAGGTATTTTTAACTTAAGAATGGGTGACCAGATCTTAATGAAATTTGACATTTAAAAAGAAATCATGTCTCAGAGCTCTTACTTCAAATTCCGACCAGGTCTGCTGACGTTGGGGGGAGCTGGAGGGGGAAACCAGAAATCTTGGAAAACGCTTAGAGTGGAGAAATCGGGATGAAACTTGGTGGGTAGAATAATCAAATGTCGTAGATACGTGATTGATGTAACCGTATTGGATCTACTCTCTTTTGGGGAGTTAGGTAGGGCTCCGCACTTTGGTGAGTTTGGCACTTCTGGACGTGCTAGGACGATGAAATTTGGTAGGCGTGTCAGGAAGCTGCACAAATTGACTTGATAAAGTCTTTTTCCCCGATTCGACCATCTGGGGGCTGAAGGGAAAGGAAAAATTAGAAAAAATGAGATATTTATATCTTACGAGTGGGTGACCGGATCTTAATGAATTTTGATATTTAGAAGGACCTCGTATCACAGAGCTCTTATTTTGAATCCCGACTGGCATTAAGCCTCTGATTTTCCTTTTAAATTAATCTATTGATTCTTAGAATTTTGCTAGAGCTCATACCATGTGAGCTCTTGGCTCTTCCAACCTCGTCATAAGTGCCATATGAGCTCTTAGCTCTTGTTCTTTGGCATTTTCCTTGAATATACTATTTTGTTTGCGCTGAAGAAGAGAGGCGGTTGTCCTCTCCAAATATTCGCTTAGGCCTTATTAAACCCATTTTTGATCGTTTGTTTTTCGTTACAACCAGTTTATAGTCCGTTATTTTTCTCATTTAATTTTCATTACTTTACAGGTTATCTTGGTTCTTAATATATTTCCTTTTGGTGTTGTTCCTTGCTACCGTTTCAACTTTGGTGCTATTTTCCATTGGAGTATTCCAAAACACCGACTATGGTCTTTTGTTTCTACTGTTCATTTTGTATGGGCTTTCAGTTATATCACTTGGATTTGTGATCACTGCTTTTTTTGATAAGGCCAGGGTAAGTTTTAGTTAAAATTAAGAAAGTTCTTATCGTTAAAATAGAACCAACCCAAAAAAAACGATCAAGATAGGTCAGAAGTTCGAGAAAATTCGTTAAGAGCCTTATTTTTTGAAAAAAATTCAACCAAGTGACGTCATTTGTATATACATCATTGCAGTATTGCAATGGCGTTGTCACACTTGTCACACTTATGTGGAAAAATTGAAGATTTTTATTCATGGAGAAGTTTATATTAAATTTCTTAAAGAGCAAAAATTTTAATTGAGAAAACATTTGTATATATTTCTACCAGGGATTACAACAGTTCAAAAACCCTGAAAAGTAAACCAAAAGTTCAAAGCCTAATAGAAATCTTTGTTAGAAGCCAGACTTGATTCAGTAATGTCTTTTTAAGACATGAAAAAAGTTGAAAAAATTATAACTTCAGTTCAGAATCGCTAAAGTTGTTATGTAAACTGAAAAAAATATTTATGGTGGCAATGCAATAATTTAAAATTTTTAATTCAAATTTGAAAAATACCTGAAGATTTTAGAATTAGTTTGTAATTTTGTTAGATAAGATTTTCATATACATCAGTATTGCAATGTCGTTGTCACGCTTGTCACACTTATGTTGAAAAATAGGAAGATTCTTATGCATGGAAAAAATTTACATTAAACTGCTTAAAAACTGGTAATTATTGAAATATTTGTATTTATTAGACAAGGAATTACAACACTTCAAGAACCTTAAAAAAGAAAACCAAAAGTTTTAATCTTATTAAAATTCATTGTTAGAACTCGGACATGGTCTTTCTGAGTTATGAAAGAAAAGCTAAAAAATTTAAGTTCAGTTCAAAATCGGTAAAGTTATTGTGTAAACTGCAAAAGTATTTATAGTGCCTGAACAATAATTTTAATGTTTTAAGACAAACATGAAAAATACCAGGAAATTTTAAAAGAGTTTGTTTATTCTTTTGGTAAAATCAACTCACTACGTGGAATGCAACCAGTGAACACAACATAATTAGTTGTGCAGTGTCAGTAGGAAGGCCCAAAAAGCGAAAATTTCTAATTATTACAATTATAATTCTTTAAACCACTTGAACTATCCAATGTGATAGGACCGAGAGAAGTGCCCGAACATATTAAATTTACAATTGGTGAAAATTAACAACCTGGACCATCAACTGAGACAAGACCAATACGGGCAGCTAAAACAAAATGTATTGCTAGCTTGAAGTAATGAAAATCCAAAATGAAGAAGAAAGACAAATGCGTTTAGAATGTATTTATGTATGTATCAGATTAACGACGCTTCTTGATTACTAAGGTCCCTGTGTCGGCCCTGCAGTGCATTCCTGCAGCATGGTTCGATCTCTGGGTCCCGTATTACCATTACCAAGCTAAGGTCAAACTCACTGCGCCACCACAGGACAATGCGTTTAGAAGACATATGCAACAGCAAGTTTCAAAATATAAAAAAAATTAAAAACTTAAAAATGAAAATGAAGAGCAAAGACACGGGCAGTTAGAAGATACGCGAAAACGAGACTTGGAGCGTCTCAAAAATGAAAATCAAAGAGCAAAAACAGGGACAGTTAGTAGATATGCAAAAACAACAATTAGAGCGTGTCAAAAATGAAAATGGAGATCACAGACACGTGCGGTTAGAAGACAAGCGACACCGAGAATCTGAGTGAGTTTAATAAGGCCATGTGTATTTCATAATGACAAAAGACAAACCGAGATGAAATGGCTCAAGCAAATTAAATTTACAATGGGTGAAAATAAAAAAAACATGGACTGTCAAATGAAACAAGACCCAAAAACACAAAAGTTACAAGCGTTATAAACGATAAATTGTTGGAAGAAAAATAAGTTGTTGTCTCACCACCTGAACAATCAAAGAAACAAAGGTTCGGCGGTAAATATTTCATAATGACAAAAGACAAGGCAAAAGTTAAAGATCCAATTAAAATGTAATTGTACTAAGGCACAACTTCCAATTTAAGGTTCATTTGGACGTCATGACATCAAGATATATATATATATATATATATATATATATATATATATATATATATATATATATATATATATATATATATATATATATATATATATATATATATATATATATAGATATATACATATATATATATACTAGCTGGCCGCTGCCACGCGTTGCTGTGGCACTGGGTGACCCAGCAACACGTGGAGTGTCAGCTAGTCCCCTCCAAATCCCCCGGATATCTTGAAGCAAACTTTACAGGACAGGAAAGATGTTTGTCATTAGTTTGCCTTTTCTGAATCTCAACCTGTTTCTACCCCTCAATAGAAAGAGGAAGGGGTTTTTGGAACACAGTCTACTTGTCCAGTAGATTCTACATTTCAAACTCGTTGTAACTCGTGCGTATCAGCAGCATCGTCTAATTTTAATAATTTTTGCCAACTCTTAGAAATAATAAACTGAAATAAGATTGAGATTGCAGATCAAGGAAAAACACCATTGATAAATGGAAGATGGGAGGGGGAGTAAATAAGCATAATCGGAACTCTTGAGCTGTTTAATTGGCTGAAGGGAGTACAATAAAGCCTGGAGAAATCTAGAGGTGGTCTCATTATTAAAGCCATCAATCTTTATTCGAGGTAAAATTTTTAACAAAATAGATAAGACTTCAACGTCTCCTTTGGAATCCACAAGAAGTCCAAAGAAATAGTAAACATTTCCTGCCACAGAAGATTCTTTTTATACTTTATTATTCATTAATTTACTCGTATATAGCCGATGGTTGTTTTATCTTGTGCAATAATTTTTTTACTAATTATAAGCGAGTACAAGTTCTTCAGATTTAAGCGAATAGGATTATTGGTAAATATGTTAAAGAGGTCCATTGAACTAGTGCTAGCTATGAACTCCTGAATCTATTAAATCTTGGACAAATTAGAGATTTTCAAGCTTCTATATTTGTTTTTCAGTATATGAATGATTTACACCCTGCAATTTTGTAAGAAATTTTATTGCTTGAATAGCCAATTGCATGATTATGAAACTGATGATATAGCAATTGAGTCAACTGGTATGGTACAGTTAGACCAGCATTTATAAAATGCTAGAAGGAGGGTGGGGGGTGAATAATTTTTTTGTGTTGGGAGGGGTTGAATAATGTGTTGATTGTTTAAATAAGAGAGATTGATTTGAAGTTTGAGTTGATTATGGTTATGTTGCGATTTGTAATGGAATATAAATTATTACTTGTTACTGCCGTGCATCTACGAAACTGTAAAGTTTTTCTTAGTGCGGCAGCATTTTAAAGAAGATGTGTTTTGGTTTTGCAGGTAAGAAAATAGTAACAATAATAATTTTGTTCCTATACTTCGACGTTTACTAACCTTTAGTTTTATACTTCATTTATAGGTTGCTGGAATTTTCGGAGCCCTCGTAGTATCTTTCTTAAATATGCTCTACTATATTCAGGTGTTCGCCTCAGGATCTGATGTAGCTATTTTCTGGGGTCTATCTCTTATAAGCCCAACCGCTTTTGCATTATCTATGGATAAAGTAAGTAGTTCTATTTATTGCAGCCATATACTATTAATTGGTCATTTGGGAATTCAGTAGTCGAATTTTTTTTTATTTTACCTTTTTAATTTTCGAATACTATTTCAAATTTAAAATGTAATTTAAATGTATGTAATATAAAGTAAAAAGTTCTAATTTCTAATCTTGTTGCACTCTAGAGTTTGAATATAACTTTCAATTAGGATGACTTTCTCTTTATTCTTTGAAAGTGATTGAATATACTGGGGAGTTTTAACTTGAAATAATTAATTAATACTGACTACGAAGTTGTGTATCTTTTTATCATCTTTTCTAGGTTTTCACTTATATGAAAACCCCGATTGTTATCTCTCCCTTTTCTTTTGATGGTATTGAAAGGTCATAGGTGGTCGATTGAAGGCTCATTTGACTAGACACTGTGTCATTTAATGACTTACGTTGGATAATTGGAGCCGCAAGAGCCCAGAATGCTCATTTCGGTGAGCAACAGCCCTTAATAAGAGATAACCTTGATTGTTTCTTCAAAATTGCTGTAAACGAAAGTGCTAGGCGAACCTTCAGTGTTTTTTTTTTTTTAGTCTCTCCTAACGGTGGGGACCACTTAGAACCCTAAAATTTAAAAAGACTTCAAATCTCCAATATCGAAAAATAAAAAGCTATAAGGAACCCAAGCTTCTCGTAATTTCATTTATCCTGTCTCAATTATGCTGTGGTATTTTAGACAGTGAGAATGGTAGCCTTTGCATACATTGGAAGTTCTTGTACTTGGACAAGGAGTGAAAAACTTAGTAAAGAAAAAGGGCACATTTGTAAAAACCTATCTCGTTTAACATAAATGTACATTGATTATACTGAGATTCATCTTTTTTATCCCACTACAAAAACACGCTTTTTTTAATCGAGGCTATTCAAGAGGTTGGCTTCCCGACCTCTCTTCTGAATCTTCTGAATCTGCAGCTGCTTTCATTTAGAGCAACTCTAGCTCCTTCGAGGTTTCAATCTCCCAAAAAATTTTGATTAAACCATAATTTATATGATATATTTTATTGTTAAAATTAGTAGATTTAGTGCTATTAGTCTAATAAAACAGTAGGCTACTGATAAGGTATATGAAAAAGTCAAACAGCGAAAGGCAGTTTAAGTATGCTATAAAATATTAATTATTTTATACGTAAAATATAAAGAAGAAACCTGCACTGCAAGTGATATATTCGAGAATATTGTTTTATCTGTCAGTGTCACAGTTGATATTGCCTCATTTCTTGAAATTATTAAAAAAAAATTTATAGAATGTTGCGTCGACCTCAAAAAGACAACTATTCAACAAGGATATGTAACCAGTAGGAATAATTTGTTTTGATAATAGGAAGCTTATATAAATTCTAGAGTCTACATAAGTAAATACTTAACATTATATAGCAAGTATACACATACAAACACTATTCCGTCTTAAAAATAACTATTCCGTCTATTCTTTAACTGTATAAAAACAAAAGTCACCATCATGGGGCTCTTCCCTGATTCGCATAAAAAAAAACAAAGTTTGTCTGTTTTGGTTGGTTTATTTACATATACAACTTAAATTTGTTGTTTTTTCTTTGTTTTTCTTCTTTACTTCTTTCTCTTTTGGTATTTCTCTTATGCATGTTGTAATGTGTCAAAAGACGGTAAACATAAATTATTATTATTAAAGAAATTTCTTATCACTACGATTCCGGTGTCTTGAAATTAAAAAAAAAAGTCAGGAGCCACTCCACTAATACTAGGGTTGCTAATTTCAAGGCTAGGGCTGCTTTGAGTCAATATTCATTAACACTCGTATAAATAACGTTTACAATTGCTACTGGAAATGACTCGTGTATCAAATATCAGTTATCCTAGTCATGATGATTTACATCACTATGCACAATAGAGGAGATCGATTCACTTTTGATGTGAAATAGACGAAAATGAAAATACTTTATTTACTTATTTGTCAAAATAAGATTTTATTTATTCGTTTGTCAAAATGCATACAATTTTTCAGAGTATTAATCAAAATCTAACTAGCCAGTATAGGAGCTCAATCATAAGTATTTCTTAGTCCAGTTAATTTTTTAGGCTCTTCTATTAGATATTCAAGGTGTTGGACTCTCTTGGTCAACAATATGGAATGGCCCAGATATGCCATTTGCTGGTGGATTGATTATGGTTTCAGTGGATATTGTATTATACGCTTTCTTGGCTTTTTATCTTGACAATGTGCTACCTAGTGAATTTGGTGCAAAACAAAAACCATGGTTTATCTTAACTCCCTCTTTCTGGGCAGGAAAAGCAAAGGTATTGATTTGTTAATTAAGTGCAACTCTAAATCCAAGCTATAGGAACTTCAGAGATGATTCAAGCAGCATAGGTGAATTTCCTTTAGAATATCGAATATAAATAATCAAGAATTAAAGACAGTATATTTCTGCTTAGAGTACTATAAAAAGCATAGAAAATATATCTGTCGACAGAAAACTATGACAGTTCGTGGTCTCTTCGTGTTATAAAACGATAAAAAAAAAGGCAAACATAGAATACTTCAATGGTTTTTAATTTAAATAAAACAGTTGACTTTTGATAATTTCTGTTGTTCTAAAGTTTATTGTTCCCAAAGAATGGTACTATTTTATTTATTTCTACTTTATTGATGGGACCCAAATTAAGACTCATAGAACCACCCCCTGTAATTTAACTGGTCCTAAAAAGGAAGTGTAGCACAAAGAAAATCAACAAGTGAACGGCCGAGTAAAGGCGATATTACATATGTAGTAAAAATGACTACTGGATTATCTCCTATATCAGCAAATAAAGAAAGGGGTATAAGTAGAACAGTATATGCAAGAAGATCTAGACACAATTATTTGTGCCTTTATTAATTTATAAATACATATAATATTTAGTATTTAGCATATATTCAGTATTTATAAATATATAGAAGTATTTTTTTTATAAAACTTTTATAACGCATAACGAGCATAGACCGAACTTTCTTTTCATTTATAATTAACATAAAATGTATCGAAACCGGAAATACTTTTAATAAGACAATTAAAGTTGAAAAAAAAGAAAACAAATCTTTATAGAAATAACAATTAAGTATGAGTGTTTCGACTTCACATCTGGAATCCTTTATTTATAAATTTATAACAACTTTTTTAGTAAATAAAGGAAAGGGTCTAAGCGGAACAATATGTCCAAGAAGATCTAGACACAATTATAAAATTAGATAAACATAGCTAAAAGACGGACCTGATAATATTTGTTGTTATCTGAAGATGAAAATTCCTATGATAAAAACATAAACGTGAAACGTCGCTGACATTTTGTGATTACTTATTTTCTTAAAATTATTAAATATTTTGTTAGAATTAGCTAAAGACCATGTTCACATTAGATTAAATCCATATTACATACTTCAAAAGATTTTGAGTCTTTCTGAGACCAAATACCTCTTACTTCTAAACCCCAACGTGTCTATAACTATATAAAAAACACAAACTACATGTTTTGTATTCCTTGCACATGGTTCGCTATAAGTGTGATCCGACCAAAAGCAGAGGCATATCGAAATTGTTTATAAAATATGATTCGCTATCTAAGCGTTTTGGCTCTTCTTCTTAAGCGTTTGGCAATATGGATTGCAATCGTGCAATCCTCTCAGCCGATAATACACCTTTTTTTAATTTACTTTTTCTTATTATGGATTTTTGTTCACCAAAAATTACAACATAATTTCCAATAGAAAGGGTTTATTCCTTGTCTGCATGGAATTTTCTCTATGGATATAGGTGTTATGAGGCTCAGGTCCAATGTAATCGACAGGTAGAACCTCATTAGACCCACTTAGCAAAACACACTTAATACAATCAAGACTTATAAATACATTTGATTTTGAAGCACAATTCTTAGCTTCTCCTTCATTTCTTCTATTAACATCCCTGCTTACATGAAAGTGGGGCAAAATCGGGGGGAAGGGGTAAGATTAGATTCACTCCTGAAAAATTTCTATCACAAGCGCAGATGGGTTGAATTCGCAGTTTTCAGTCAATGAACACACACAAAAGAGCTAACTGAATAGGGCTAGTCAGGAAAATAAATTCGAAATGTCCAGGAGGTTTTAAAAAATGTTACAACATGTCAAAAATAGTTAAGACTAGGAAGATTTAAAGGGAATAAACCAAATAAAAGCACGGGCACAAAATTTTGTCTTATGACCAAAAAATAAAAACGTAAGAGAGAGACAGATAGAGTATAAAAAGAAACCCCAAATTTTCGAAATGAACGTTAAACAACTGGAAGGAAAGATGAGAGTGTAGGCAGGATTTCACGTATATAAAATATCAACTATGTAAGCGACGACAATGGTTTTATATCTTTCAGCGGAATATATATGGGTGTAAGTAGGGGATTTTTACTGTACATGAATAAGGGAGGCGATGTCGGAGGGGGAAAAGTTGACTAGGGAAAAAAGAATTAGTTATAGGATTATAATGGGCATTGTTGGCGAAACGCAAGGAAATTTGTATTCTCGTTTCCTTGAAGGTGACCAGATTCACTCTTCGAAGAAGAGAGATTTAAGGGATTGTGTCGTCATTGAAGATAGTCCTTAAGTACCTTTCTTGGACTGACTCCGGGCTGTCCGACAATCCATCAGAAATTTCCAAACGCCGAACAGAACATGCCTACTTGAGGATTGGGAGTACAAATTAGAGGAAAATTCTTAAACAGTGGGTTTTAGGACACCTAAATTTTCAAGGTTGAGGAGCGAAAATGTGTCAATTGTGCCTTTTTATATAACATTAATGTGAAAATCTCATTTTGTCACTGGATATAGTGTGTTCCTATCAATGTGTTGTGGTTAATTAATTCAAATGTTTTGTAAGTCTCCTGCTGTAATATTGAGCCAAGCATTGGGTTTTTCTCGTGACCATAAAATAAACAATATAGTGGGTGGTGGATGTAGACCGTAATTTTCGAATTGCATTTGCTGAATAATTGGGATTATCTTTACTTTCAACCACTCAGCTTACAAGTGTTTATACAGTTTGGAGAAAGCAGAAGTAAGTGTGGTCAGAATCTTGTTCAGAACTTTTTTCCCCGGAAATAATAAAACCTAATGTTCAGCAAAATGGAGCTTTCTGGACCGTACAAAGGTTTTGAAAGATTGTGAGCAAAGACTTTGGTTATTTCAGTTGGAATGTCCAGCGGAAAAGTACTATACATGTTTATGTTCTTTATTTTTGTCTCCACGTCTGTGGGCGAAATGACGGGAAATGGACAGAGTTCAAATTATTAGGGTTTTCAAAAGAGAGCGGAGGGTGGCTTTGAACTATAGAGGAAAGGAATTGGTTCAGGTCATTGGTTATAGCTAAGGGCTTCTCTTTGAGGTAGAAATCAGTATTATTTTGGGTATTGCACAATTTTTTTTTTATATTTTACCGTTATTTTGACTTAGTAGAAAAGAAATCATCGCCTTTATTTTTGCAACACGACAACTTAGATTTAAATATCTCTTTTATATGTTTATACAAAAAATTAGTTTCAGACGTTTTACCGTGCTTTAGACGATTCATTTTAATTAACGTTCATTGTTTTCAGTTGACTAGCAGTGTACAATTTGTCGTTAGAACATTTTTTTGCTTTCTTCTCTAGGAAGAAGTCTAGGTGTTTTGTTTTAATCAGGTTTTGAAGATCTGAAGCCTCATCAGCATTACCGTCGCTCTCTATGTGAGTCAGCATTTACATTTATAACCTAAAATCAATAAAGCCATCTTTGAAAATTAGTCAATAAGAGAATTCAGTAACTGAAAAAATATTATTAAAACTGGAAAGACGCTCATTAATAAGCACAAATGGAAGCTTCCCCCTTAGGGGCAAAGGAACTTATGGGCTGCAGAAAGTATGCATTTTTGTGCAAATCAAATCAAGGGGCGAATTTCCCTTTGCTATTTGTATGTTTATTATATCCTTAGATTAAGGGAATTAAAAAGGAAATTTAATTTTAGATCATTAATGTCACTTACTAGAATACTATCCGTATTTGGAAATTTACAGTGGGCAACATTGACACTACTTTGCACCTGCCTGTAGAATCGCTGTCTTTGTGCAGCGTTTTCATTTTCAGAAATAATAGAAGCAGCAAAACACAATCAAATTAAAAGAACAGGGTAATACTTTGGGGTTATTACTACCCAAATGACCTCATTATAATCTGAGAGGTTGGGGGGGGGGGCAGAATTCGAGAAAAGGTATTTGCGTACAACGCATACTATTCTTCCTCTCTTTTTACCTGGGGGAAGCTCATTACTAAAAAGTCCTATGTATTGGGAGTGATTGTTAGTTTCCAATATGTCATTATTTGGCGTGGGAAGCTCTGTTTCTGCAATAGCATCGTTTTATACACCTAGCAGTAATTTTTAGTTCAGTCAATTTGCTGAATTTTAGGCCTTCAGCATTCGGAACAAGGAGCCTAGTAAAACTAATGCAAAAATTAACACAAAATACTTGCTAAAAAACACAAAAATTCTATCAACACCCCAAATACTTCTTATACAAATACAGAAAGTTCAATTGTTATTCTAAATAAATCCAACAACACAAAAAATTATTCTTACGAAATACAAAAATACTTTGCACAATTCTACAATACTTCTAACGGAATCAAGAGTAGTTGGTGCAGAGCACAAAAACTTGCTACAAACGACAAAAATTCTAACAACAATCCAAACGATATTTATAGAATACAATAAGTTCAAACACAACCTAAATAATTCTTATAAAACAGAAATAACTCTTACAAAAATACGAAAGTACTTTACACAATTATCAAATAGTTCTAACACAATGAAAAATAGCTAGTTCAGAACACAAAAATTCTAACAAATCATAAATACTTCTTTTAAAATACAAAAAATTCATAAGAAATCCAACATTAATTCCTACAAAACAAAAATAACTCTTACACGATACAAAAATACTTTGCACAATTCTTAAATAGTTCTAACAGATTGAATAGTTGGTACAGAACAAAAAATACTTGCTAAAAAACACAGAAATTCTAAAACCATTCCGAATGCTTCTTATAGAATACGAAAAGTTCAAACATGATACAAATAATTCCTGAAAAATACAAATAATTCTTACAAATGCAAAAATACTTTGCAAAATCCCAAAATAGTTCTAACAGAATGAGAAATTGTTGGTCTGGAACACAAAATACTTGCTACAAAACACAGAATTTTTAACAACGCCCCAAGTACTTCTTATAGAATAAAGAAGTTCAAATATAATCCAAAGTAATTTCTACAAAACAAAAAATTATTCTTACGAAATACAAAAATACTTTGCAAAATTCTAAAATAGTGGTAACAGAATGAAAAATAGTTGTTTCAGAGCACAAAAACCGGCTACAAAACACAAAAGTTCTAACAACATCCCAAATACTTCTGATATAAAACAAAAAGTTCAAGCATAATCAAACAAAAGAAATTATTATTCTACCGAAATAAAAAAAGACTGCACAATTATAAAATAGTTCTAAGAGACTGAAAAATAGATGGTGCAGAATATAAAATATTTGCTTCGAAACACAAAGATTCTAACAACGTCAAAAACACTTCTTATATAATATAAACAGGTCAAACATATTCCAAAATAACTCCTACAAAATAACTTTTTTACCAAAATACAAACTGCTTTTCACAATTCTAAAATAGTTATAACAGAATGAAAAATCGTCGGTACAGAACACAAAAAACTTGCTACAAAACACGAAAATCCTAACTGCATCGCAAATACTTCTTATAGAATAAAGAAGGTTTAAACATAATCCAAAATAATTCCAACAAAAGAGAAATAATATTCCTTAGGAGTCGTAATTTGTGTCAAAGAGATTTCACGGGCTATTCACATATTACCATGGTGGCGTGAATTGACATTCTGTAAGACGAGAGGGTTGTTTATGAAAAACGTAACGCAACGGATTTAAAGCACAATTTTTTTCTAGAAAATATCCGACAGAATGTCTTAGAAATGATAATAAGTATCACCAGGATGTCGCAGGTCAGCCACATATTGCCATGGAGCCGTGAATTGACATTCTGTAAGACGAGAGGGTTGCTTATGAAAAACGTAACGCAATGGATTTAAAGCATAATTTTTTTCTAGAAAATATCCGACAGAATGTCTTAGGAATGATAATAAGTATCACCAGGATGTCGCAGGTCAGCCACATATTGCCATGGAGCCGTGAATTGACATTCTGTAAGACGAGAGGGTTGCTTATGAAAAACGTAACGCAATGGATTTAAAGCATAATTTTTTTCTAGAAAATATCCGACAGAATGTCTTAGGAATGATAATAAGTATCACCAGGATGTCACAGGTCAGCCACATATTGCCATGGAGCCGTGAATTGACATTCTGTAAGACAAGAGGGTTGCTTATGAAAAACGTAACGCAATGGATTTAAAGCATAATTTTTTTCTAGAAAATATCCGACAGAATGTCTTAGGAATGATAATAAGTATCACCAGGATGTCGCAGGTCAGCCACATATTGCCAAGGAGCCGTGAATTGACATTCTGTAAGACGAGAGGGTTGCTTATGAAAAACGTAACGCAATGGATTTAAAGCATAATTTTTTTCTAGAAAATATCCGACAGAATGTCTTAGGAATGATAATAAGTATCACCAGGATGTCGCATGTCAGCCACATATTGCCAAGGAGCCGTGAATTGACATTCTGTAAGACGAGAGGGTTGCTTATGAAAAACGTAGCGCAATGGATTTAAAGCATAATTTTTTTCTAGAAAATATCCGACAGAATGTCTTAGGAATGAAAATAAGTATCACCAGGATGTCGCAGGTCAGCCACATATTGCCAAGGAGCCGTGAATTGACATTCTGTAAGACGAGAGGGTTGCTTATGAAAAACGTAACGCAATGGATTTAAAGCATAATTTTTTCTAGAAAATATCCGACAGAATGTCTTAGGAATGATAATAAGTATCACCAGGATGTCGCAGGTCAGCCACATATTGCCAATGAGCCGTGAATTGACATTCTATAAGACGAGAGGGTTGCTTATGAAAAACGTAACGCAATGGATTTAAAGCATAATTTTTTTCTAGAAAATATCCGACAGAATGTCTTAGGAATGATAATAAGTATCACCAGGATGTCGCAGGTCAGCCACATATTGCCAAGGAGCCGTGAATTGACATTCTGTAAGACGAGAGGGTTGCTTATGAAAAACGTAACGTAATGGATTTAAAGCATAATTTTTTTCTAGAAAATATCCGACAGAATGTCTTAGGAATGATAATAAGTATCACCAGGATGTCGCAGGTCAGCCACATATTGCCAAGGAGCCGTGAATTGACATTCTGTAAGACGAGAGGGTTGCTTATGAAAAACGTAACGCAATGGATTTAAAGCATAATTTTTTTCTAGAAAATATCCGACAGAATGTCTTAGGAATGATAATAAGTATCACCAGGATGTCGCAGGTCAGCCACATATTGCCATGGAGCCGTGAATTGACATGGTGTATCACAAGGGGGAGGCTTGCGAAAAACAAAACGCAATGGATTTAAAGCATAATTTTTACCAAAAAAAGCGTCTGAAATTTTTTTTAGGAATGATAATACACATCACAAAGATGTCACGAGCCAGTCACATATTGCCACGGTGCCGTGAATTGACGTGGTGGTATCACGATAGGGTGGCTTGCAAAAACACGAAGCAATAGATTTAAAGCATAATTTTTATCAAAAAAGTGTCTGAAAATACCTTAGAAATGATAAAATGTATCACAGAGATGTAAAGGGCAAGCCACATATTGTCATGGTGACGTGAATTGAATAATACCAACAATGATTGAACAAAGTGTAGAGTTAAGTGATATGTCTTCTGCCCCTTTGAATTTACCTCTAATATCTCATCCCCATCTTTCTTCACAAAATACGTTTTTCAAAGAAAAGTAAAGAACTCCATTAAACCAAAATGAACAAAAATAAAATGAAATAATGTGCCAAATGTAAAACTACCGCAAGTCAGCATCGATAAATAAATGAAAGCCAGTCAAATGAAACCAGTTTCTTGTAATACGTATGTATTACCCTTTGTATATGAATTATTCCAGACAAAGGAAGCATGCAATCAGTAGCTCAAGCTGAACGGGAATAGGGAATTTTTTTGATTCAAGCAAAAATCATCACGTATTGTGCATTGTCAGGATGGCGCTAAGATATTACCGGAAACAGCTTCTCACGTAGAAGGTATTTCCCGAATCAAAATATTATGAATTGTTTGCTGGTCCAGCTTTCTAAGGCTCTGGTCTGGTCATTGGGGAAATCGCTGCTCTTGCATTCGATTACTACGGTGGACAAAAATCTTTGGATGATAGAGGTTCCCTGAGGAAAAACTCTTGAAGAAAATGTCTTGAAGAAGAAATGTTCTAAATAAATAAGAAAAAATCTTTAAGAAAATGACATCTTGAAGAAAAAACCTTGAAGAAAAAAAATCTCGTTCGTCATTACGTAACACTCACGTTTGCACCGCCATTACGGAACACCCACGCGTGTGACGTCCTCAGGTACAAGCGGGGTTCCCCACGGGCTCTGAAGAGACAGGTCACACGAGATTACGTTCTCCTCATTAATTCTGACAAGTCACCCGAAGTTACATCGTCCTCAACATAGGTAAACATCCCCTATTATGCTGGCTTCCCCACTTGACTAGCGGAACTGTAGATCTTACTTGTCATGAAAAATTGATAAATAGGTGTACTATACCATTACAGGTGCACTAAAGTATTGTGTAATACCCAGATGTGGGTAATAACATCTTAAGGGGATAGTACCTCCAATAGTATATCCCGTATGGCTCATTTTAAGTCCATAACCTCATCACTACTCCTGTTTCCTGTCAAGTCCATCAAATTTTATTTGTCTTTGGTTGGCCGAATTATTTTTTCAACTAAGCTTTCAACTCAAAACTTCTCTTCAAAATTGGATCAAATAAGATATGATTTTCTATACATTATTAAAATTGATTCTTATGGGGAGTTTACTTATATTTTTGTATCTCGTTCCAATTTTTGTGGTTCTGAATGGATAAAATAGTTCTTTCATTTAGTGTTTGAACTCTTTTTTTTAACAAGCCAAACAAAGGACTTTGATCACAAATATGGCAAATTTAATAAAACAAAGTTTTTACTAAATGTAACTTTTACTTAAGTAATTAAATGAAATGGCTCAGAGAAGAGAGCGCTTAAATTTTTGCTTGTCTAATACTTTTTCCGAAATCGTCTGTTCATAATTTTTAGCCAAAAAAAATAGCTTTTCACACAGTGAAGACACACAAAAGGGAGTTTTCACTAAAATTAGGCCTTTGGTACCCAGGTTGGTGCTCCTTGGATTCTTGGATCGGGCTGTGAATTTGCTAGTTTTAGGACTCAAAGGCATCAAAATAAGGATAGCAGCTTGAAATTCAGGTTCCCTAGGAAAACTTATTAACAAAGTGCATGTATAATAAAATCTTCTTGTGTATGCGTTAGAGCAACAATAGGCATTTTCTAGCGAAAACGAATAGTGATTTCTTAAGGGGGGGGGCTGGAGGCAGATGATAAATGGAGTTTTTTCCAGTTTTTTTTCCGTCTATATTATCAATATCTGGTTTCATCGCGCAGCTGTTTCGTTAAATGATTATCTCACTGGGACCCTGTCTACATGACGGTACTTTCGTACCACCCAAATTAATTTTATTGATTTTTCTAAGTGCCAATGACCCTACCGGTATCTGGTAGCCGGTAATACAGTAATACCTAAATTACTTTATTGATGCTTCATTGTACCAAACTTAGCAAACTGTACCAAAATTGATCTTAGATACCTTTAAATTTCCTCCGTACCAAAAAACTACCAAGCAGCTGTCTAAACTTTAGATGAAGACAGACGCCATTTGGATACCAAAGAACCGAAGATATTTCTACCCAGGGTTACTATGCCTAGTGATTTGTTACTATTTTTAATGATATTTTATACTGCCTAAAAAAAATCACTAAACTAGTACATAAATCACTAGGTTATTGAAGAAAATTACCAAAATCTAGTGATCTTTTTCTCACCTGGTGGCAACCCTGGTTCTACAACGTAAGTGGTCAAGAAACTTGGCAAAGAGGAATAAAAATATGGAATAATTTTGTTGGCCTGTACATTAGGTGAATATGTTGACATGATGACATGGTTAATGAGCATAAAGTCAGTGTTTCAAACAGATCTAACGAAGCATACTTACTCAACTAACTGAAAACTCGCACTTATTCTATTTATTAGTAAGCAGTTCGCACTGATTACTTGATCACTACTGGTTAACAAAATACCGCTGCAAAGCAGGAAACATAAAAAAAAAATAAGATAACCAACCGAGTTTCAGAATTTTTTAGAGTAATTTTTTTCCTCCTGCTTTTAATCAGTTTTGCTGGAGCAACCCAACTTAATACGATAGTTTTAAATTCCAAAAGCCACTGTTCTCCTAAAATTCAAGTCTACTGCAAATGTTATGACTTATAGCAAGAAAAATGTTGAAAACAATTTTTTACTTCCTAAAGAATGAAAGCTTAAGAATTCCAGAACCAGCGTTTTTTTTCCAAAATACGAGTCGAACAGATAAGAAAAAGAATCTGTCTTCATTTCTCATGTATTAAATTTTTTTCTGCAGAAAAGTCTTGGGTTGTGATTGCAAGTTCACTTGCATAGGCGGAACTTGGATAGGCTGGGAGGCGGTGCCCGCTGTCTCCAATCACTATATTTTAATCCTATAAACGGAGATAGAGTTTTTAATTTTTTCCAAAATATTAAAAGAAATTGAAAAAAAAGTTGAACTAGTTTTATTTCCTTTTTCATTCAGAAAATGTCATAAGAAATCCAGGCACAAATGGTATAATTCATGGCTGCTATTGGTGATTTCCGTGCATAAGAACCATAGTATTTGGACAATAATATCGATTATTAAACAACTAAATACTCTATTCTCACTTTTTTCTTGACGTTGTAAAATTAAAGTACCGTTTAGATTAGAATTCCCAGAATTAAAGTGAATCAAGTTCAGTATAATTAACTTCCAAGGTATAGATTCCCAAAGTTAAACCGCTAGGATTTTATCTCTTACTTTTAGTTATAAGTTTGAAAGACTAATAGACAAATGCAAGAGCAAAGTGCTGTGAAAGATATGATTATGTTTCAGTTAAAAATGAGAGCAACCAACATAACAAAGCCAGATGATTTAATGACATTTTAGAGCCCTTAGCAACTGCTGGAATATCTTAGCCAATGCATTAGATACAACATATGCAGTTTATAAATGGAACGGTCGAGTTTTGTTTGGAGTTTCGGTACTTGGAGTTTTGGTACTTAGAAAACATATAAACAGAAGTAAAAGAGGTAGAAGTATAAAAGGTAGATTATGTAAAAGTGGTAGTATATAAAAAGAGGTAAATCATTATAATTTTAATTAATATCTGCAAACTAAACCGCTGAACCGGAGCTCAGGTCAAAAGCTCCCAGTGCTTCGGCGCCCCAAAATGGAACTAATCCTCGGTTTTGGGGCTAAGAGCGGTATTAACCCTTCTGTTTCATATATTTGGCCAGGTCTCAGACTTCAGATTCCGCGCACATCTTGCAACTTAACATCCAACTGGTAAAACGTCTTCAGATGACATTTGACCCCGGCTGGACATTTTCGCATTAAATGCTTTATAGTTTCCTTGGCCATCTGATATATTTGTAGATAGAAAGCATTATATAATCCACTCATTGTGTCTTTTATTGTAAGTTTTGCTGAAATCCAATATATAAAATACCGACTGTCTAATATTTAATTGCCATTTAGAAAATCAAGTCATTTGAATTAAATTCTGAAGACGAGAACGACGCTAATATCGAAGCGGTTTCAAGAGAATCTATTGGGAAAGAAGTGATTCGAATTCAAGGCATTACAAAAAGCTTCAAAGCATGGGGAAAACTTTCCGTGAGTGCTGTTAGAGGAATCACCCTTAATTGTTATGAAGGACATATAACTGCAATCTTGGGTCATAATGGAGCTGGAAAAACTACGCTTATCAATATGCTAACAGGTAATTTTTAGCGCTTAGTACATATTTTTTAAGAAAATTGTCAAGGATTCTTCTAAGAGGCATAAGAATGTCAAAATGGCAATCTTGACTAAGTTTTAACAAAATCTTCAATACTCTAAAGACTTTCAAATGAATTGCTTATTCATTTGATATGAAAAGCATATAGAACATGAATGGTATTTAATGCTTGTATTTCTTCAATCCATGGTTTTAAATTCTTTTGAAAAACTTTTTTACTGGCACCTCTCAAGTGTCCATTATTCTACATTTTTCTAGATGTTTTACTCCTAAATTGTAAAGAAAAATTATTTAAAGGTACATATCTACTTAAAAAGTATATAAAACAAATTTATTTATTTACCTTTCAAAACTAATAACACGTAGAAGGGATACGAGTAAAAAAGAAAAAAAGAAAAAGAAAATCCTAGCTACCCTACGCTAAAAATCAGACAGCAATAGGTATGTTCATTATATCAGATTTGTTGGTGGGCTGTCAAAGCTCAGGGTCAGTAGTAGAGAATGGTTCTTAAATAACATGAGGTTGGTGCGTTTGGTCCTCAACAAAGCCGAACTTTCGAAGGAAAATTCAGTTTGGCTAGCCCCTGTACTTACCTCATACATTGTTACATTATTGAAAAAAAATTCTTCGGTTTTGTATAACGATCTCTTAAAACTCCGTAGCCCTCTATAAGTGGAGAGGAGGGAGGGACTCTATATGCCTATATGTTAGGCAAGTATTGTGGCTAGCAAAACTGAACTTTTATTTGAAAGTTAGGCCTTGGCGTCGCCAATTACCTCACACATTGTTACATTACTGACAAAAGCTTAGATTCCAACCGATTTGGCGATGGGTTCCTAAATTAGCTAATATATCTTTTATTTTCTTACTCAAATATTTTGATGCAAAACTATATAACTGTTCAAACAGCGATGAAATTTAGAGCATTGGTTCGGTCTTTGATTTTGTAAGGGTAATGCAGTTTAGGCGTAGTCTCCGAAGACCAGCAGCAGCACTCATTATATCAGCAAGCCATATAGATTTTGATAGCGCCCATGACGCGGCCATGGATCTTCTGTCATGTACTTTCCCTTTGCTGTATAATATGCCATAGTTATGACCTGTCTTATCCAAGAAAACATAGTGTCCGCTGCCACTTCTCATGGTTTTATTTTAGAAAAGGGAATGAAGAATCTCTTCCTTTCATTTCTGATTGCCCCCTTAGAATTTCGTTTTGTGAAGGTCAATAATATCCTCACTGGACACAAGGCCGGATATACATCCAGTGCGGGCAAAAGAATAGGAGAAGGCCTCTCATGGGGCTTGGGTCTATTGGTATTGGGTATGGTATTGGGTCTAAATGAAGAAAGAAATCTTTGAGTTGCTAAATTATCTGAGAATTGTGCTGCTTTGAAGAAAAAGGCATGAATTTCACTCCTTCGCCGACCAGATGGTATGGCAGTAATAAATACCATCTTGAGAGTAAGATCTTTCATACTGATATTGGACAAGTCGAGAAATCGCGGGGATTTTAAATACTTTATGACACGGCCCAGATCCCAGACAGGAACGTCGTGGTGAGTTCGCGGTGATTCGTGCCAAAAATTCTTGATCATTCTCCCCAAATAAGAATCTTTACTGATATGTGTTCTTGTAGCCAGAGTACTGCTTACTGCTTCTTTAAAACTTTCTATTGTTGATGGCGCAAGGTCTCAACTAGTCTTTAGATGCATCATGAATTCTGCTACTGTCCGAGTATTGGCTTCGAGCGGATTAATCTTCCTTTTACTGCACCAACCTACGAACACTTGTCACTTTCCATTATACAGTTATATACAGTTCATTATACAGTTCGATGGTAGGTCTTCGCTACGGCTGAGCAATCGCACGTGCTGATTACTAAGAAAATTCTCTGTGTTTGAGTCCGTGCTTGATGTCTTTCAGCTGTTTAAATTAAATTCCTTAGTTTTGGGTGGCGCAGTTGACCTTGATGGAGATGTACCTCATCTCCGATGGGTTCAGGCAAAGTGTATTAGCAGGTTGAGAAGATTCGTCTACCATGCCTAGTAAGGCCATTTCAGAGCAATTAGCGTAATTTGGCAGGTCACAGAATTCTGAACCTTCTCTAGAACCTATGGGATCAAAGCAAATGGAGGAACGACATAGCTGTGTTTGTCTGACCAATCGTGGAGTAGGGCATCTGTGTCAATCGCAAGAGAATCTGAAACTGGTGAGAAATATGCGTTGATCTTCTGGTCCAATCGAGCCGCGAATATATCGACTTCTGGCAATCCGTACTCTTTTGACAGTGCTCTGAAGACAATCTCGTTGAGACTCCATTTCGTGGGCAGACCTTGTCCTTCTCGTGACAGCGTGTCAGCTACTAGGTTGATTACCCCGCTGATGTGTCTTGCCCTCAACTGAACATACGGGGTCATTGTAATCCCAAAGAGTCTTATGGGTTCCTTCTCTAGGGAGAAGGAACGGGTTCTACCCTCTCTGTTTAAGTAGTTGACTACTGTCGACTTGTCTGTCAATGCCATGACTACCTCGTTTCTTAGCTCCTCCGCATAGGTTTTGATCGTGTTGGCCACAGCTCTCATCTCAAAACGATTTATATGAAGAAATTTCTCTTCTGGAGGCCAAGTCCCCGAAGTGTCTCGATATGGGCTCTCTAGATAGCCACCCCAATCGTAAGTCAAGCTGTCGAACAATATTGTTTTAAAAAGAATAGGAGGCTTGAGAGGAAGGTCTTGACTGACCCAATCTTTCTTGAGCCATAGTGAAAATACCTCTTTCATCTCTATGGTAATCGGGATGTTTATATCTATGTTATTCCACAACATGTCCCACAACTGGAGCAGTAGTAACTGAAAAATTTTCTGAGATGTGTCCTTTTGAGAGGAATTGCTCTTGAGCCTGCATTGATGAGTCCAATCTACATCAGTTTTCATGCTGAGCTATGCAGTTTTTTTGGAGCTGTCCTCATTGTATAGATCAAGTTTTGACTCTTTTCCGGGATTTTGCATATTGCATAGATTGCAATTCATTCTTGTTCAGCATGAACCCAAGTCTATGCAGGAGAATCTTAACGGTCCTTATATTGTTATCTACTACTGACTTTTGGTAATTGATCAGAAGCCAGTCGACCGTGTACGCATGCAGTTGGATGGTTCGGAGATACCAATAGCTCACGGTGGCACCGACCACGCAGCAGAAAATGACCGGACTTGAGGCTAGCCCAAAAGACTAGCCTCACTTTGGACTGATAGATTTTGTTTTTGAAGGTGAACCCTAAACTCGTTCTGTGAGTTAGGTCCTTAAAGTCGGCAGAAAACAGGAAATACTTTCCAGAGATGATGATCTCGGTTCATTTTTAATCTCCTGAGCCAAGTCAGAAATGATATCAAGACAGTATCTTTCCTCACGAGCATAAAATTTTAATACGTTCTAGACATAATATTTGAAAGATTTTGCTAACATCTCTTGATAGATTCCAAGAACTTCATCAGTTTTGGGATAGTCTCAGGAGAGACGTTCTCTGCCTTTAACCTTTTTATGACAGTGCTTAACATAAGTTCATTGTATGACAGCATGCTCAGAGCCACTCGCGTGGAAGACTCTAATGCCAAGAAATTACCTTCATTCAACTGATGTGAACTTTCTGTCCTCTACTTTCTGACCTTATGCAGTGCCGGTCTATACACCCAAGACGTTTTAATCTTATATAATAACGCCTGTACACCCAAGGTGTTAGAACCTTATGTAATGAATATTATACCATACCATAAATGCTGGGTTTACCGCACCCAAATGATTAAAAATACAAATAACTACAAGCAAAACACAAAAAATCACCTCTGTCATGTTTTTTTCCATGTTTTTAGTATACCATCATTTGTAAATGATTACAAAATATCATGGAATCAATGAGCATATTATCCTTAAATTTTTCAAAATGTTTCAAATAAAGTCAGGCGGACTTGCTGCTTAACTGAGCCTCTAAATAATAAATTAAATAATAAATCTCATTTTCATTATAGCTAAAAGAAAATGTTTTGCTAGAAATTTGCATGTGTTAACTTTATCTCCGAGTTTTTCATATAATTTAAAATGAACTATAGCTGACTGCACTGTAGTCAAGTCAAATACCACAACATAGCAGTCGAAAATGGTGAACGCATTTTTATGTTACTTATCATCATTATTTTTTATTTACTAAAACAAATGCCTATATTTTGTAACCAAAAATATACCCTACAGCTAATAACAGGGTAACTATATTTATCCCACTGTAAAATATTTAAATTGGCCACTGGGACTTAAATCAGCTGCAAATCTCCAGCACAAACTACTTGTTGTGAGAAACAAATCTATAGGCCAACGTTGTAGATGTTACAGCCTTATGTGATGGTGTTCCGTACGCCCCAGGGCGTTAGAACCATAAATAATGACAGTCTTTACACTCTAGTTGTCATGGTCTTATGTAATGAACAGTCTGTACGTCTTCGCCGTTATGATCTTATGTCATACTCTTATTATTCTACTATATAATATGCTATTATATGAAATCATAAAAACAACAAAAAATATTAGATATGGGATACAATTCCCCAATCAATTAAACAAGCTAATTCGCAATTTGAATATTAGCCAAAATTCAATTTGAGTAGGCCATTTACTTTTAAATATTTTCTCTGACATATTAAGGGTTTACATCTATCAAATAAAGAAGTACGTCAACCATTAGAAGTCAACGACTTTAAAGATGGCTTTGCTAAATCTTTAGGGCAAAGTATGAGGATATGTAAAGGTAATATACCATTTTACTATACCCACGTCATTAAAATACAAAAATTACGTCTCCAACACAAACACAACTGCAACCAAATTAAAATACACAGAATATAATCCCAAAGAAATCTTCTTTGAGATGGTTTATCTGTTGAACTCCTTTCTCTTGCCCACACAGCCTATATAGACCCCAGTTGCGCGGAGTCGTATCTTACCCATATTAAATAAAAAAAACTAATTTTTTTAGCTGAAAGTAAGGAGCGACATTAAAACTTAAAACGAACAGAAATTACTCCGTATATGAAATGGGTTATCCCCTCCGCTATCCCTCACTCTTTACGCTAAAGCTTTTAATTGTTTTAAAAAATAGAATTGTGGCAAAGAGTCAAACTTTAGCGTAAAGAGCGAGGGATTGCGGAGGGGACAACCCATTTCATATACGGAGTAATTTCTGTTCGTTTTAAGTTTTAATGTCGCTCCTTACTTTCAGCTAAAAAAATTAGTTTTTTTTATTTAATTTCTGAACGTTTTTGAATTAATGCATGTTTGGTTTTGGCTCTCCTCACATAAATTATTAAAATGAAATTTGTATATTAATTCTTTTTTTGGCTAAATGGCTTTCTCTTAGTTTCGATCAGACGATTTTGAGAAATAAAGGGTAGAGAAGGAGGTCTGGTTGCTCTCCAATTTTTCGGTTACTTAAGAATGCAACTAGAACTTTTAATTTTTAACGAATGTTTTTATTAGTAAAAAATATACGTAATTTAAGAATTAATTTACGTAACAAACTTTCATAATCTTATATTTTTATTATGTATACGAGGGGGTTTGTACCCTCGTTAATACCTCGCTCTTTACACTAAATCGTAAGTTTTGTCTCAATTCTTTAAGAATGACCCCTGAATCAGAAAGGCCGTAGAATAAATAGTTTAAATTACTAAAAATACTTTAGCATAAAGAGCGAGGTATTTGTCCCCTCCTAAATACCTCGCCCTTTATGCTAAATTATTTTTAGAACCCCTCATTTGCGTAATAATCTCTGTTCGTTTTAAGTTTCAATGCTACCCCTTCCTTTCATTTGAAAAAACGTTTCATATTTATTTTTCATTGTTTTCTTATAGTAATGCTAGAAAATCCTGCGCCCTTTTCATTGAATTTTTCTTCCCCCATGACAGATTCCTCCAAGGAAAGATCCTCCAACATAGCCCCCTCCCTTCAGCCCCACCCCCAAACAAAATCAAATCCCCCTGAAAACGTCTGTACACTTCCCAATAACCATTACTATATGTAAACACTGGTCAAAGTTTGTAACTTGCAGTCCCTCCCCCAGGGATCGTGGGGGAGTAAGTCATGTCCAAAGACATAGTTATTATGGTTTTCGACTATGCTGAACAAAGTGGCAATCTCAAAATTTTGATTTGTTGACCGTGGGAAAAAAAATGAGCGTGGGAGGGGGCCTAGATGCCCTCGAATTTTTTTGGTCACTTAAAAAGGGCACTAGAACTTTTCATTTACGTTAGAATGAGCCCTCTTGCGACATTCTAGGACCACTTGGTCGATACGATGACCCCTTGGAAAAAGAAAAAAAAAACAAATAAACACGCACCCGTGATTTGTCTTCTGGCAAAAAATACAAAATTCCACATTTTTGTAGTTAGGAGCTTGAAACTTCTACAATAGGGTTTTCTGATACGCTGAATCTGATGGTGTCATTTTCGTTAAGATTCTACGACTTTTAGGGGGTGTTTCCCCCTATTTTCTTAAATAAGGCAAATTTTTTCAGGCTCGTAACTTTTGATGGGTAAGACTAAACTTGATTAAACTTATATATTTAAAATCAGCATTAAAATGCGATTCATTTGATGTAGCTATTGATATCAAAATTCAATTTTTTAGAGTTTTGGTTACTACTGAGCTGGGTCGCTCTTTACTACAGTTCGTTACCACTAACTGTTTGAGAAGGATTTCAACTCGCATCTTTAGACTAGGCGTTAGCCTCCGTTGCTCCCACAGCCAATCAGTGCGGAAAGATCTTGGCTCTATTCCGGGAGTGGCTCTATTCCGCCAATCAGCGCGGAAAGATCTTGGCTGTATCGTCGATGTCACGACGACAGCTACGTGTTGCTTTTGAAAACTGTAGCGCAATAGGCTGTGCTTGCCCACAACGGAAACTGATCTTGATTTAGATATGTATGTAGGGTTGTTTTGTCGTGGAGATGTTTTCACAGAATTTATGTGGGGCTTTGAATTCCGGCTTCGTATTACAAAACCAAAGAAGCTTTTGTCAATAACATAACAATGTGTGAGGTAATTGGTGACAAAGAAAACATTTTCGTATCTCATGTTTAGCATTAGTTAACCCAAATATTGTTATCTTTACTAACAAATTTCGTTAAATATAACAAGCCTTGCCAAGCCATGTGGAAAAACGTTATCTAATGAATCATGGAATACAAAAAATAGATGAAAGTACAAAGCTGCATAATAATTTGTGTACAGAAATTAATTGATTGGGGCTATCCCCTCAAACCTTTATTCCTTACGTTAAAGTTTTGTAGTGCTTTAAAAATACTTCTTGTTTCGATTAACTGGTCTTTGTGTACGAGCACTTGTTCTTAAAGAATCGAAAAAAACTTCGGCATGTGGAACTTCCACATGCCAAAGTTTTTTTTTCCATATCACTTTTTACTTACTTCTTGACTTACACGACATACAAGAAAGGGGCTATTGTCTCACATTACCTATATCCAGTCTTAATCCAAATGAAAGGAAATGAAAGGCTAATTTTTGTCCATACGCACAGACTCTATTCTATACTTATCTGAAGGTTCACGGAGAGTTAAAAAATTTGACCACAAAACTACTTTTTTTGAGGCATCAGGTGGGCATACCCTCATACTTACACAAAGATCCACTGGCCCTTTTTCATTATTAATTAAAAAAACTTTTTCACAAAAAAAGCAATTCAAATAAAATGAAAGAGCTCCACTAAGCCAAAAATGAGCAGAAAATAGGTCAAATAACCTTTAAAGTGTAAAACTACCAAAAAGCACCATCAATAAATAAATGAAACTCAAAATGAACAGAAATTGCAATAAATAACCAAGTAAAACTCAAAACAAGCAAAAACTAACCTGAATAGGGCTGACAACCCCCATGCCTTCTCAAGACCAGAACATAATTTGCACTTTACTAAAAAAAAAAAAAAAAAAAAAAAACAACTGAGCGTGGATTGACAGTTTAATACATATATACTGATATTTATTCTTTAAAGTTTCAATAACTTTTTATAACAGCAAAGAGAGAAAAAACTCAATGAAAAACAACAAACGAGAATGTGGCCAGCAGAGAGAAAAGATGAAAAACTAAAACAATGCGGATATTTCACTTGTATGTAAACAAGGCGTCTTCAGCACAGAAGAAACAAAGATAAAAAACTAAAATAAACTAAAAACAAATAAAACCACCATCAGTATTAATAAAATAGAATTGTCGTAACTGACACCGATAGGTCGCAGAAGCTAATCGAGTTACTTCGATGAGAACACCAAAGCAACGAGTAAAAAAAGTACAAAAATGGCAATGAAATTAATTATTCTTTTGCAAAACAGTCCTATTATTAGCTACTATTGAAGCAATTCTTTTTAGTCTGGTAGGTAATCTCGACCCCCTGGTGAATTTATAAAATCTTGATTCCATTATTAACTATTGGTTCATTTTTCAGAAGAATATTATAAAATTGGGTCAATATTTAAATTTCCCGTATCTCTATTTATTGAAAGATTACCAAACATATTTTTTTTTTCAATAGCCTCCCCCACCCATGGAGAAAAACCTCTTTTATTAGAACTGGTTGTGGCCTCATCAAAATGTTAAGGATGAAAGAAAATATGTTTTTCCAAAGCCGAAACAAAAGTTTCAGAAGGCTTGCTGAATTGTAGAGTTTCTTCTATTGAGTTGGAATGCTATATAAATCTTTCAACAAATTGCTGGTTTGTTCCACCAATATAAAACTTCCCACAAGAACAAGGAATCTTATACACACCATTTATTAAATTTCCCTTGGTTAAATCCTACCCAGAATTAAGGAAACTACCCATTGGTCTCACCGATTGGAAACATGTATCAATGTGATATTTTTTGCAAAATTCGTATAAGCTTCTCTCCCAAACCAGGTACTTATGGCAAAGAAATGGAACTTTAAGACATATTTTATTTCTAAAGGCTGCAAAACTCCAGTTACACTACTATTATGTTTAATACGTCTGTTTTCTATTATTTTATCAACGATTCTACTTGGGTAACCATTACAAAATAAAGTATCCTTCAAACAAAATCATTCAGAACCCACAAATTCCTGGGAATAAATCCTGAAAGCTCTATCCACTAGAGAAATCACAACCTCTCGTTTCACCGAAACAGGGTGGCATGAATGAAAATGTAAATATCTATTATTTTGCGTAGGCTTTCTGTATATTGAGAACAATAGATGGTAATGTCTTTTAATTAATATGATATCAAGAAAAGGTAGTTTGTCATTTTCTTCAAACTTCGCTACAAATTTTACATTTTTTTCAAAACTATTTAAATTTTTACAGAAAAGGTCTAAGGAATCTAAACCATGTTTTCAAGTGCAAAACTACATCTTCCATGAATCTGCGCCAGAAACAAGAAAAGAGCCTAAAATTGTGTATAACGGAGGTATCAATAGAATCCATGAAAAGATTTGCCAACAACGGAGAAAGAGATGCCCGCATAGGCAAGCCAAACACCTGCTTGTAAAATTCTCCTCTAAAACCAAATTCACTTATTAAAGTAAAAAACAAAAACATTTTAAGTTTATTTTGTTTTCAGTAAGAGTACACATTATGATCTGGTCTTGAGACGGCATGGGGGTTTTCCGCCCTACTCATGTTAATTTAAAATTTTAAAACTGAGGGATTCTACGAATACACTCCACTTGGCAAAGCCATCTAGTACCATATTAAGTGAGCTAGGGAGCAGCTCCGCAAATTTATATTGGATTTCTTCCAAGATAACTAAAAAATCTGTCAAACATAAAAGTCAAATTAAAAAGCCTCAAAATGAAGGTTAACCCAGAAAGAAGTACTGGTTCAGAAACTGACATGAATACGACCATATTCAAGAAAGAAGGTTGTTTTAGCAAGAAAAAAGCTTCCTCTTTTCAGAGGAAAGAGAATCTTTTCAGATTCCTTAATGTTTCTCTTTCTCTTGCTTTACTTACCTTATTTAATGTTATCGCTCTTTTTTATATCGCTCTTTTTTATGTTATCGCTTGTCATTATGAAAGCACCTTTGCATCATGATTTGACAATTTTATTGGATATAGTGCTCGCTTAATCAGTATAGTGGCAATTTAATAATGAAGTTTAAATGGTATTTTTCAACTTAGTAATTGGACTTTACTTAATCAAATTAAATATTTACATACAAATAAAAATGTTAAAAAGATATATACAAAGACATATACGAAAAAAATTAAAATGTGTAAAATACAGAAAAAAATCAAAACTGTTCATAAGCCACTTGTTTCATAACTTATGAAAATTATGTCTCGAGGTTCTAACTTTTTTTTTTATAGTTGTATATATATATATATATATATATATATATATATATATATATATATATATATATATATATATATATATATATATATATATATATATATATATATATATATATATATGTATGTATATAATAATAATATATATCTTGAATGCGAACAACTAAAGTTAAGATGTGCCATGAGACTCTGGGCTGTTAGAAATATAAATGTTCCTTAAATTGAGGAGCTTATATTACCTATGATCGCTGTTGCTTCATTGTGTTGCGGAGCAACACTACTGCTTTCGTAGTTTTTTTTTTTTTTTTTTCACCGTGATCAGCGACCAGTAGCTCCGAAGTGGTAAGAGTTAAAAATTTGAGATTTTTCAGAGGGAAGGGAAACGTGAAACAGAGTAAAAAAGTTCCGGAGAAGTTCCTAAAATTTCTAACAGTTTTCCATAAAAAAAAATAAAACGGTTTTTTCCTTAGAAACTGTGCGTTCGATGTTTGGCGTCAAGTTAAGACGACCCTAGCTTCGGAAATAAACTTGTTAGAAATACAGTTATGCTGAACTCATGTAAAACTTTCATTTGTCTCTTCGAGAACTGAAGCACAAAATTCCGTAGCTCTTACAGATTTCCCGGAAATAATTCCGGAAAAGTCCATCTCGTTCCAATTTTTTTGGAATTTTCTCAAATTTTCGATTTTGATGTTTCTTATATTTTTATCGAGTAGTGCTATGAAAAGTATGCAAGAAGAAGTGAAGTGTTCTATATACCAAGTTGCTTCGTTCTCTAAGAAATAATTTCCGAAGTTTCGACGTTCTAGAGGTAACTTCTGTTCTGGACCAGCTAGAATTTTTTTTCCAACGCGGTTCGACAGGTCTCGATCTCCTAACAACTGGAGCTTACAATAGTTGCTCCGAAATAAAATTCCTTCTTTGGGTTTTTCTATTTGGAAGTTTTGTCATGCCCTCGGGGCAATTTAAATTTTTTGGTGAATTTGGTTTGTTTTATATTTTCCTAGTTTAGACCATCAAAAGTTAAGCAGAAAACTATAAGACGTTATTTCCGTATCTCTTTCAGATTTCCCGGAAATAGCAACTGTGTCCCGTAGGGCACAGTTGCACGTGTTGCTCCGCAACTTTGCCCTAAGGAACAGAGCACAGTTGCTGCAACACTTCCCGTTGCACAGGCAACGGAGGTCTAGTTTTTTGTTGGGCCATGGACCTTGAACACAAGTGCAACGTCGTTCCTTAGACTTAAGCTTGTGCACAGGAGGATAATGCTATGGATCTGCATAATCTTGATGTCCTTTACTAGCAAAAGTTCATAGTTCTTTGGAAATTTCTAACAAATGTCTTTGTGTTTCACGTTTGTATCTCTTTAACTTTAATACACCCCCTCCCCCTCATTCTTCGCTGCCATTTTGCCACTTTTTTTAGTACATCCCTGTGTGTATGTCTATTTATATCTGCAGAATTGTGTTCTTACATACACGGAAACAGCCTTACTATTTGAGAAGTAACAATACTTGATTAGGTAAAATTTGGCAAATTATAAATTTCGGGAGTAGCAAAAGAATTCAAATTGCCCAATTCATATCATTTTTTCAATTATCGTTAAATTCCCTGAGAATTTTGAGGAACTTATCTATACATCAAGAGAATTTTAAGACCTTCTCATGAGCTGTTCAATAGCATTATCGACATTAGTTCTCATTTCTTTTTTTGTCAAATTGCAAACAAGAGTGACAAAAATTATGTTTTTTGTAATGTATATGAAACGTAATCGTACATCTTTACAAAAAAGTCATCATAGCAATGTTCTTATCTTCTTTATTAGGAGTAACTAGTCCGTCTGAAGGTACCGCTTATATTGAGGGAATGGATATAAGAGATCCCAGCTCCATGAAAGAAATTCGCAAGAGCTTTGGTGTTTGTCCACAGCATGACATACTACTTGACAACCTAACTCCAAAAGAGCATTTGGAGTTCTTTGCTAGAATTAGGGTAAGTAATCTTACTCACACTCTAGTGTGATTTTAGTATGTATGACTTTGGTCTTAAATACTGGTAATTAAAAATAGGTAATAGATGTCGTTTAAACTTAGTGTGGTAAAACTTTAAGCTAACTTTATAGAAAATATCTTAAAACAGCTCTTTTTGAATATTATAATTTCATTGCATAAACTGTGTTATTGTAATTTTAAAATGAATAGTGATACTGCGCTTGAAAGGAAACATTCTTGCACTATTTTAAGGCAGATTTCAGGTAGATTCCCAGTATAATTGCCTCATTATCATCATTAGCTATATAACTTTCATCAGTAATGTTGATAATCAAATATAAATTTTTGTTTAAATATTTAAAACTTACTCCACCGTGGTGCCAGTTTTAACGCTGACCAGAAAATTCGCTGACCAATTAATGCGAAAATACCGATTAGGGGTGAAAATACGTCTGACCCTAAGAGCCGAGGATTATTTTTGTGAAAAAAACTTATCAGAAGGAACCAGAGTTCGCATAAGGCTGTAGGACCTATTTTTGCGCTGACCAGAAGTCCAGCAAAAAGTATGGACTGTTTATATGAAACTACTAATCAGGGGGAAAAGCGTGTCTGGCTCTCATAACTGGAAAGGATATGCACAAAAGGACCTGGCTGGAGAATCAAAGGGATCATTGTTGGTGTAATCTTACCATTGACAGAAAGTATATATCCATTAGGTTGTCTAGTAAAAACTAGATGACAAACTTGCTTTTGCGTTATCATTTGCTAATGAGGATGAATGCGATGCTGACCAAGACAAGGAACAGTAAAACGAACTGTTCCATATATGCTTTGAATCGCTTGCCTGATCGAAGCTACAACCAGCTTCTTATAAACAAAAACAAATCAAAAGTTCACTAAGAACAAGAAACACGAAAATTTTGTTTTGCATACCTTAAAAATCTTGGCTAGCGTGAAAACAGGTTTGTAATCTTACCTTTAACAGAAAATACCTTGGTTCTATAATACATTCTAAATAATGAACTGGGGGTCATTTTAGCGCTAACCAGAAGCTCTCCGGAAACAATGACCTGATATGAAAAATCTTAAGCAGAACTGGCCAGCCATGACAACAAACAACAAAGAGAGATAAAACTGAACTACAAAAAACTCAAACGAGACAGCTGGCTTATATGTATCGCTTAAATTGCAAATAATTAAGACACCGCTCAAGTATTTGGTTCAAAACCTAACGTTACAAAGCTTATGCCAAAAACCTTAGCTTAACCAGACTCCAAATAGCAATAAAATTACCTCATTAACCTGATACGAGTTAGATTTCCGGTGGATG
Source organism: Artemia franciscana (assembly GCF_032884065.1). Classification (NCBI taxonomy): domain Eukaryota; kingdom Metazoa; phylum Arthropoda; class Branchiopoda; order Anostraca; family Artemiidae; genus Artemia; species Artemia franciscana. Next base: position 10,263,823 of record NC_088874.1, on the reverse strand, counting down.
GCACATAGCTGTCCTTACTTACACACCTCAAATGCATATTTTTGGGTGATATTTACTAGAGGTCTATTCCAGAAATACTTTCTCGAGCTGTGCTGAATGGTATTGTCCAGTAATTCCTAACATTTATTACAAAAAATGTTATAAAAGGAATACCTCGTATTTTCTATGGAAGAAACATTTATAAAATCTGAGTGAAATTGATAGTAAACCGTGTATTCTTTTAGTAGCTTTTCAGTTGCCTTATTAGTGAACAAGTTTACATTGTGTCCCATGAATCATTTGTATTTATTACATAGAGAAGAGTCCTAAAAATTGTTTTCTCCTTCTCCTTAAAAGAGATTTTTTTTTTTTTTTTTTTTTTTTTTTTTTTTTTTTTTTTTTTTTTTTTTTTTTTACGACCGAGGACCACGATTCAGAAATCCACAGTATGTGGATTTCAAACATGCAAGCTTCAATCTTGCATCACCCGTGATTCTGCCTGTACTATGTACTAGTAATTTATCTTTCATTTGGTTAGCTCAACTCGTTGACTATGTTTATACAAAATTTGAAGGGCATAAGGACCCTGTCATCCTGAAAGTAATGGCGCATAATGATTACTTTGAATAGCAATTTTTGGTGTCTTAGGGTGTAATCTGATTCAAGATGGGCAAAATATTTCTTCAGTATTATTTAATGAACATAGTGACATAGTTATATCCTTAATAAAAAAAAATACATTATGTTATGATTATCTCTCAAAATCTTAGCCAAGAGGGAAGGCTGCCCAAGGGGTTATTTAAAAGGTAACACAGGATTATTAACATGACAATAGAAGAATATTAGATACAAATATATTGTAAATAATAGCCTAAATTTATTATATAGTCACTCAAGTCCTTAAATAAGAAAGGAAAGCAGGCATACGTAGGAATTTTTGGGACTGAGGGTGAATTTTGAAGAGAGACGACAAATTTGCTAAAACAGTTTTAAATAACCAATTTAAAAGAAAAAATATTGGGAGATATGGGGAAAAAGCTTACATTTCCAGAGGCCTTGGCTTAGAGCCTTCCATCTTATAAGCCCAAAAAGAAGCTCCTTTACATAAATCTATATATATAAAAATAAGTTGTCTGTGTGTGTGTGTGTGTGTGTCGAGTGACGTCATGTTTGTGTGTCGACTGACGTCATGTTTGTCGACTGACGAAATTACAGACCGGGACATCGGGACACAAATGACGACCGGGACACCGGGACATAGGGAATATAAATGACGACCGGGACACTCAAAGAGAAAGCGACCGGGACACAAGGAATGTTCGATTAGCAATCACCATCAACAAAGCACCGGGACACAAATGACGACCGGGACACAGGGAATATAAATGACGACCAGGACATAAGTAAAAAAAACTAAAAAAACTAAAAAAAAGGTAAAAACTACAAAAAAAAACTAAAAAGAAAAAAACTAAAAACTAATAAAAAACTAAAAAAGCTAAAAAACTAAAAAAAACTAAAAAAGAATGAAAAATAAAAAAAGAAAAAAACTGAAAAATAAAGGAGAAAAACAAAACTACAAAAATAAAAATAAAAATAAAAAAAACTAAAAAGGTAAAAACTACATAAAAACTAAAAAGAAAAAAGAAAAAAAAAACTAAAAAAACTAAAAAAAAGTAAAACCAAGAAAAAACTAAAAAGAAAAAAAGGGGAAAAACACAAAAATTTATTTCATCATATACCAATTCAAAAACGAATGTATATACAGACCGGACAACCAGGACACAAATGACGACCGGGACACAGGGAATATAAATGACGACCTGACGACGGGGACA